>NW_014577250.1:428683-440924 GCF_000485595.1 Priapulus caudatus
TATATTACTATATAGTATTGAATATTAAGTATATACGCTCTTGGTTGTATGTATATGTATGTATATGCGTGATACGGATTGCGATTTTAACTGATTTCCCGATGATGTTTGCTAATACGAGCCACCTCTCTAATATTATGATATAGCGCATAATCTTAATCGTTAATATATATATAATCACATCATAATTTTATTCTGTATGCATTCGCGGGGATTTCTCGCCAAAAATTGTATTCGCCGGAAGGCAGTTTGTAATAACCAACGATGTAGTGGTTACGTATTTAAAAATGTGTTTTTAGTGTTGCATACATGCATATTAATGGCGAGTGCAGGAGAAGAAATAGAAAGGAAAGTATAACGCGTGCAAATACAATTATATACTTGTAATCATGAAAACGTCGAAATCAGCATAAGGTATTTCATTAGGAGGTTACACTATTATTTCAATTTTTAATAAAATTATTAAAATCCTAACAGTGTAATTGTATTAAATATGTAGCACTTAATGTAATGTTTACAGCAGACGGTCTAAAGTTTTGACAGCCCTTGAAATGAACAATTATTAACAGAATTCAGTTTCTATTTAGTAGATGCCAGGGATGCGCGAACATACACCTCAGCCAAACCTATAGTATACGTTAATTCCGTAGGCGGGGCGCCCTAGCAGTCAGATATTTCGAAAGATGTTTTTTCATGGTAAACTACTGCTGAGTATGACTTCCACCGTTACCTGTATACAATATGAGCATAATAGCAGTTTGGTAGATATACCGAGCATGAGCGAGCATACACCAGGAGCCCCCAGAGGTTTTTTTTAATAACACGAGTGGTAGAGATAGGAAGTTTTCATGGGAAACTATTGCCTCCTCCCCCTCTTCCTACTTCTCATCCTCCTCCTCCATTTCCCCCTTCTTATCCGCTTGCTCAATCTCTTCCTTCGCCCCCTTCTCTTCTTTCCTTTCCCTCTTCTTCTTCTTCTTCTTCTTCTTCTTCATCTTTCTCTTTCTCTCCCTCCTCCTCTCCCACTTTCTCATCCTTTTCATCCTTTCCACATCCACCTCATTCTTCTTCGTCACCTCCCTCTTACTGCGTCTCTTTCTTATTCTTCTCTCGTTCACCTTCTTTCTTTCGCTCTGGTATTCTCATTATCCAGGCGCGTATTTAGGCCGGTTTGCACCGGTTTCCAGAATTCACCAGAGTGCACTAAATATAGCCTAATTTTTTAAAAATTCCCGGGGGGGGGGGCATGCCCCGGACCCCCCTAGCTGTGACTAGAACTATGGAAACTGGTCACCCAAACCCTCTGGATTCGCCCCTGAGTGGCGCCAATATTTAGCAACAGACTGTCCAAAATCATTCGTGCCCCGATAGGAGTTTAATGTACTTGATTACCTGCGCGTGCGTAATGTGATATGTACTGCAAACTACTACAGAGAATATTGTTATTATTGTATTATTACTTATGTAAGCTAGTATGTCAATTTCTTGTGTTGCGATCACAATAACTGAGCGCGTCTCGCGGTTCCTCACGAGATCAAAATTCGAAATTTAGATTGTCTCTCAACCCTATCGGGGCACGAATGATTTGGAAACAGTCCGTTGCTAAATATTGGTGCCACTATAGCTTCAAATTTTGGCTTAAAACCTCTACACAATAGCGATAAATTGTGCGAATTCAGCTCGTGCAAGATTACGATTTACAGCAATACGCTAGCAAATATATGTAAACGAATATCAGTACCACGAAGGTGAGTGATTAGTGGTCATAATAAGCTGAGGAACGTATATACACTTGCTTCTTTATTGGTGGCAAATTTTGATGAGAAAAATCGGTTAAAAATGCAGGAATCGGGTGTGTAACTCTTGTGTTATTAGTTACTCTTGCTATAGGCTATACCATATTCCTGGGCTATAGTATGAGCTGTGTGCAGTTGCGACATGTAGCATATTTGTCATAGGTCAGTGTACTGAATGATTCACATATGAGCCTGCAGTTGTTTGTGCACTGACTTTCAGAATTGTATAAGTGGTTATGCACAGATATTACATCGCAATCCTTGAAATAACAATATTAACATATTACTGCAGTAACAATCAGGAGATCTATATATAATTTTAGGATCCTAAGTTTGGTTCATATATGATATAGTGACATACTGGCTAAATGTTATTTTTCTTTCAGAAATATTACCCACCGGATTTTGATCCATCAAAGCTTCCGAAACTAAAGCTATCAAAAGAGAGGCAATATGTCATCCGCACAATGGCCCCCTTCAACATGCGGTATGGTATATCACTCTAATAATTATATAGTCCAGTATATGTATATTTCCTGCTGCTATGTTGTTACAAAGATACAGATCGAATATGGCAATGAAAAGGAATAGTATTGTTTCTGCATTTAGAAGTGATTCCTACTATATTATAGTTGTTATCAAGTTTATAAACAAAGTGTAGTGTGATGAAAGCTATCATTGCAGTCTAAGACACATGAACCTTCTCTTTTTCTTCGCAGTTGCAAAACGTGTGGTGAATACATCTATAAAGGAAAAAAATTCAACTCCAGAAAGGAGACAGTACAAGGAGAAACTTACCTGGGATTGCGCATATTTCGTTTCTACATCAAATGTCCCAGGTGTCTCGCAGAAATCACCTTTAAGGTATAGAACTGCTTAATAAATGTGTAATTTCAATTAAAGCACACTAATTATAGTGAACAGAAAATTCGTATGTATATTCATCTGAAATGCTATAATAATTCACAGCATTTTTATTTATTTAACGAGCATTTGTACAGCAAATATACATAATTCTTGCAAGTGGCAACATACAAAGTGCAAGTTTATTATGAGTATAGTTTTGAGTAGTAATAAAATATAGTGTTCCTTGGATGTTTCATCAATCACTCGCAACATCTTTATGTGTGCATTTTCAGACTGATCTTCAAAACTGTGACTACCAGATGGAGCATGGAGCAACACGGAATTTCGAGGCTGAAAGGCTAGCACATAAGCAAGCTGAGCAAGAACAGAAAGAGAAAGAGGAAGAAATTGCCAACAATCCTATGCTGGTAAGTAGGACTGTTGTGTATGAAACTTCCATTTGTCTAATTCATATTATTGAATCAATTCAGGTTAGGATTAGGTTAGGATAAGTTCAAACTGCAGTATGCATGGAAAAGGGAAATAACAACACAAGCAATACAATACAATGGAGTTGAACTAATCCCCTGGCATGATTCATAGGCAGCTGTAACCACTCGGTGTTGCAACGGGACATTCTGAAAATAATGCTCATCGGTGCAGTGATATATCATTGACATTTTGGCATGCACATGTCAAAAACAGTTATAAACTGGTCTCGCTTGCTAGTGACAATATTGAGGTGTAGGGCCATGCTTGTCTCGCACTGGTGGAGCGAATTTAGTGACAATATTAAGGTGTGTGTGGGGACACATAGTTGTCTCGCGCTGGTGGAGCGAATTTAGTGACAATATTGAGGTGTGTGTGGGGGGCGCATGGTTGTCTCGCACTAGTGAAGATGGCAATTGAATATACCGAGTAAAATTACTGGTGCTATATACTATATGTTAGATACTATATATAGTATATACTATAAATGATATACTGAGATTACAGAGTGACTACGATATCAAATAACCGGTGTGTGCAGGTGCTGGAGAAGCGGACGAACGACTCGCGGCTGGAGATGGAGCGGCTGGAGCAGCTCGAGGAGCTGCGCGAGATGAACGTGCGTCACGCGACGCTCGACAACGCCAGCGTGCTCGACTTCCACAACGAGTACGAGAAGCAGCTGCAGAAGCTGCAGGACGAGGAGGACGAGAGCTTCGTCAGGTGAGAGCCGCGGGGCTTCACAACGGATGCCCAGGGCTTCTGATCCAGTTCTACAGCTTCACGACGGGTGCCCAGGGCTTCTGATCCAGTTCTAAAGCTTCATGACGGGTGCCCAGGGTTTCTGATCCAGTTCTAAAGCTTCATGACGGGTGCCCAGGGCTTCTGATCCAGTTCTACCAGGCTTCACGACGGGTGCCGCGGACGGCTTCTGATCCAGTTCTAACAGGCTTCATGACGGGTTGCCGCAGGTTTCTGATCGCAGTTTCTAAAGCTTCATGACGTGGTGCCCAGGGCTCCGATCGCAGGTTCTAAAAGTTTTTTTTTCATGACGGGTGCCGCAGGTTCCGATCCAGTTCTAAGCTTCATACGGTGCCGAGGGCTTCTGATCAGCGTGTAAAGCTTCAAACGGGTGCCAGGTTCTGATCCAGTTCTAAAGCTTCACGACGGATGCCCAGGGCTTCTGATCCAGTTCCACAGCTTCACAACGTGTGCCCAGGGTTTCCGATCCAGTTTTAAAGCTTCATGACGGGTGCCCAGGCTTCTGATCCAGTTCTAAAGCTTCATGACGGGTGCCCAGGCTCCCTCTGGATGTTTTTAAAGTTTGAGCCAAGTCTTGATATACCAGTCATTTTTTTACCAAAACTATAGCCATTGTTAACTTTATCGTATGTGCTAAGCAAGGCATAAATTGGTGATGGATATGGGGAGAAGAGGTGTACGAAAACTATTTTAATAAAAGGAATCAAGCCTCGTCAGGTGAGCCGCCGGGGGGGCGGGGGCGATGTGCGCGTTGGGCAACGTGGTGCTGTTGGTGCCTCGTTAGCCAACTGTGGTGAAATCTGTGACAAATTTGAGTTTTGCTCGTGAACATTGGATCTGGAATCTGGAATGCAGGAATGAGTTTTGTGACGTATTTTCTCTCCGACTGCTAAAAAAATTGCAGAGACGTGTCGATTTAACAGATATGCATATGAACAAATGAGACAGGCCGGCAGTGTTACACGTTCTACATTATTCTCTTAAACACGACGGACATAGTTCTAGCTTGAATTAAAAGTTAAACTGATGCTAAGTCCTCCGTAAGCCTCCAAGATTTAGTAAAACAATTAATAATACTTTTCGTTTACTGATATTCCTATATGAATAGGTCTGTGTTCGGGAAAGGAGAGCAGAATGCGGACACGATTAGGCGTTTGGAGGAAGACTCCGACGATGAAGATGACCAACTACCCGTCAGAAAGCGTCTTGCCGTTTCTGCATCAGGCAAACCTACAGACATCCTGGCTAAGGTAAAAGTTAATAAGAAACACATGTGGAAGCAGTGCCAGTATATTCTCCCAGGCTTTAACACTTGCTAGAAGTTAAACATGCTTGATGCGATATCATTCGGACGTGTAATTTACTCTTACGATAAAATGGCGTCACAAATTTCAGCCTTTTACATTTTCAGTGATTTTTCAGTTTACCAGAGAGACCCTTATCTACCTACATACCTTCTTAGTATACCCTGAATTTTCTAGTTCTGACCATTGTTCAATTCTAATAAATATTTTGAGATCAATGCTGGCATCTCGTGGACCTTTTTCTGCTTTTGAAAATTCTCCATGTTGCACACTATTCAAAATTTTTGACATGTGAGCATATAACTTTTCTTCTTCAGGGTCCGGATACGCCCATACGCTCCCAACAGGAGAAGCCCAAGAAGCAAGCCTGGGAGAAAAGCATTGGCGTGACTACAACCAAGGGATTGCTGGCAGGACTTGTAAAGCCGAAAAAAAGCAGTCAAATTCGACTGGTGCAACCTGTGGCTGGAACAGAAGTGGCAGCATGCACAGTTCAGAAGGAACACAACGACAAAGGCATAGTTGATGGGACGTCAATCACTAATAAAACACAAACTGACACAAATACATCAGTGGTGCCATCTGACAGCAATTCCAAGGTAACCATGGCAACGACATCAGGGTTAGGGTTGCTAGGCAACTACTCGGACAGCGACAGTAGTTCTGGGAATGAAGGAATCTAATAATGAAACTCTTATTCACAAGATATTCTTGTCAGTGCGAAATGCTTATTGTAAAAAACATTGTGTCATCTTTTCAATGTAAATAGGAAATTATGACAGTGTAGGCTATTATGGGTTCTTGTGTGTTTTTATTCAGTAACTATTTCGTATAGAATGTCGAAAAAAATATTATGAACAATATATTCAAGTAAATTTCCATGTCCTTGGTTTTGAGAATTTTTAGGTGTAATAATATCATTTTCTGTAATATCACTCATGAACACCCATCAAATATCTTTCACCGGGTAATGAAAAACAAACTCGTGCATGTTGTATTAACTATAACACGTTTCTATTTATTACCTGCATCTGATTTGGTTATGTCACCAGGAAAGGTGTTACAAAGAATGTATCGCAGATTTTCACCAGAAGTGAAGCTGTCATCCAGCGATGGATACTAGTATCGATACAATTGCCAGATTTACAAACACACCGGTAGCTCGCTTTTCATTTGCCTATTCAGTGCTGTTTTACGGGTGAGCCTATTTAAATTTACATAACAAATGTCAGCACCCACGAGGGATAAATACTTAGTTCACCGCCTTGCGTCGCCGATGCTGCAGCCATTATGCAATGCCAACCTTTGCGTCGGCAGAAAGCCTCTTCAGTTCGCTGATGCAGTTTGTGATGCTCTCCTTCTCCTGTGAAAGCAATACAGTAGAGATTATTGTACTGTGAGAATATGCCGAGGACTCACTTTACCAAATGAAACTATCTTGCAGCATTCTGGGTACGTTTCTGTAATTCACTGCTGCTATATCATCAGGATGTCATGTACATGAGTATATTGGGTTTGCAGCAAATAGCAAGTTATTTTACCCACCAATATACCCTCAAGTTCCTGGGTGTGGTTGCTTTCAACAAGATAACTGAGTGAACTAAACAACTTGCCAAACCACTGGTACAAGCGGCTCATTAATACTATATCAGTAATCGAGCGAAAGAAAAAATTCTATCCAGCGTCATATTTCACCGATTTCTTACGTAAACCTTGAAGATGGCATCTCTTTCAAGGTATATCTGACCTGCGTTCTTCACCGCCTATCCAAGGCGTATCTAACACGAGCACGATAAGCGAAAAACCACGACCAGTCGCGCTACGCCGTAGGGCGTTGTAGGCCGTGCACGGGGCCACGCACCTGCTGTGGCGTGATGGACTTCACGACGTTGTCCACGATCCAGTTGGCCATGTGCTTCTGCTTGAGCCGGGCTTCGGCGAGCTGCGAGACGAGTTGGTAGTCGAGACGCCTCTTCACGTCCTGGTAGGCGACGTACATGCGCTCGCGGTATGCTGCCTCCAGCTGCAGGGCAACGTTCTCCTGCAAGACGCACACGTGCAACGATGACGCGACGGACCTTACACGCACACGCAGAGTCGAGCGCACACCGATTATAATGTGAGCAAATGAACGCGCTCGCACGCCCGCGTTCTTCTGAATCGCTTAGCTCTGCAATTGAGCATTACACTCATTTAATTACCTACAATGGACGGTCAAGTGATCTTGGTCAGCCTACCTTCTTAGCCTCAAAAAGCCACTTCTGTCCCACTGCCTGCCATTGTGCCAGTTCCTCGTTCTTTATGTTTTCTCCGATTCCGTTAATCGCACCATTTCTGTAGGCTTGCCATCCCTCTTCAATTTTCTGTTAAAAAAAGATAGCGTAATAATAAAGATGCTGTGTAATTGAACATTTTAATAATACAAGGAAAAGTGTCTACGAGAACCAGTGACATTCTAAATCTAGACAATCATTAATTGTTTCAAATACATAAAGGTCTATACATCAATAGAATTACCTGGTGGACACTACATCTGTCATGTATGTGAACATGCACATCAAAACCATACAACCTTGATTATATATATATATATATCAGGAGTTAATAAAGACAAAGGAGTTTGACACTGGTATTTGGTACCGATTTCACTACATTTTGTCGTACGAGTTCGATGTGAATAAAAACACAAATGTATACAAACATGAGCTTCTTTTGGTCACTGGTCCTTATTCTATTTTCCGGTAGTATTACAAACCGCGTAGCTTCCTTCGTTTTGACATAAATCATAATTTTGCACGACATGGATTTTACGTTATTTACCGTCGTGTGGCGAGGCCAAGCGCAAATTCGCATACACAGCAACTGGAAGGAGGCGCGACAGGGATCGCGTCTCCCGTACGTTATTGCATAGTAACGGTTGCTATGCAAAACGTGCGAAAAGCTACAATCAGCTGGAGCGTCAATTTACTCATAAGATTCATACACATCATTCCTCCGCGGGTGAAGTAGTTCAGATATTTTTACCAGCGCAGCGTTTATTTAAAAAAACTGCGGGATTCAACCATAAAAACAAGGCATTCTAACTATAATTTCAATGTAAAATAGTTTTAATTTTTAAACCCAGCATGGGTGCAACGTAACTTAATTTCTAAGCGCATTTTCTGCACTCGGCTAGACTACGACCTAAAAGCCCAGCCTCCTTCCAGTTGCTGTGTATGCGAATTTACCGCTTGGCCTCGCCACACGACGGTAAATAACGTGAAAACCATGTCATGCAAAAGTACGATTTATCTCAAAACGAAGGAAGCTACGCGGTTTGTAATACTACTGGAAAATAGAATAAGGACCAGTGAACAAAAGAAGCTCATGTTTGCATACATTTGTATTTTTATTCACATCAAACTCGTACGACAAAATGTAGTGAAATCAGTACCAAATACGTGTCAAACTCCTTTGTCTTTATTAACTCCTGATATATATATATATGTCTAGCCAACACATTAGTGATTACAGTAACCTGAAACATACATCAATTTCTGAATCCACAGCCTTTGCCACACCAGGTCCAAACTTCTTGGTAGCAAATATGATCATGAGAAGAATAGAGAGGCCGGTAACATATTCGTGTTCCATAACATAGAACTCCTTCGATACAAGGAAAGTACTCAAACCAATGCCGAACAAATACGGGCCTAAAAACGGATAGAATTGGACGCATTATTATCACCAATAGTAATATTACAAAGACATCTTAAGGAATTCACATTAAGCAACCAGCACTATTATAAGTCACGATGCTAGTGTCTTGATAGAAGCATTTTGTGATAAATCAATGTACTGTAGCCACCCTCTACCGTCTCTAATTTTACGTTGCTACAACAAATACATTCAGTCATAACTTCAATTATTGCAGTGTAATTATTAAACCAATGTTACACCTAACAAGAGATTTACTGCCTGCATTTTACCTTGTTTAACCCAGTCTTAGAAAATACCTTGAATTTTACCTTGTTAAACCCACAAATAAATGCTTCATAGTACCTAATATTGGCATCAATTGGGCTTTGACTTTACTCAGACATCAAACCAAATGGCGAATGAATGACTACATCATCGGGTTCAGATATACATAATACAGCATGACAAGTGCCTTTCAGCATGCAGAAGCTGGTTTGTTGTAATTATAGTGGATCTTAGGGGATATTAATGTAGGTCACTTGGGATGACTGTAACAAACTATTGGTCCCACCTACAATTCAATTAATCATTACCAACCATAGGAAATATAAATACAGGGAATACAGAGGACAAGAATGCTATTACTGGATGTAATTTTGGCTACGAGTATGAGCTACATACCTGTGACACCAGTTTTGTTGTGGAAAAATGTAAACCATTCATCCGGTATGAAACCGAGTCTCACTTTGCCTGGCTCCACCAGTCTGGCTGGGCGTGGAAAATTAACAAGATCTCGCTCTCCATCTTCCTTCTTAGTGACTGCATCAGTTGCTGCAGAGGCTCTTGGGACAAACGTTACTACAGCATTCTGTCGTGTAAGTGCTGCAGCCAGACTCCCTACAACACAACAGTTACTGTTAAATAGTGAGTCTATGTACAAATACATAGACTTAGTGACATGCATATGATATTGCATTGTGAAAGTGGTGTGGGCCTATCTCACCCTCGTTAATAATGATGATGATAACAGCGATGATGTCGAGGCGTAACCCAACTTCTGTCAGTTCTGTCCTATGTATCACCGTGTTAGTGAGTGTATTGTAATACGTGCATCTAAACAGAGGAATTGCTCAGACCTGTAAGTGGAGGATAAAAATAGAATTCGTGTCGTTTCGTTTCACCGGCCATATAGCCGCGCGTGTATTAGCAGTACGAGTATGAGCGATACCGCGCGTGCATATTTGCTAATTAATTAAACTAATAGAGTAATCGTGCTTCAATAAACTCAAAATTTACAGAGATTATAGCTAAGAAATGTGTCTATAATAGCTAGAAATTATAGACATGTAAATCAAATCGTTCGCGCCATATGATATTTAGGGTCTATACTGTCAGTGTTTGTACACTTTCCTACCGGTCATATAGCGTACCGGTAATACTAATAGTAATAGTAATACTAGCGTATGCGGAGGGGTGGGCAAAATGAAAACGAAACGTCACGAATTCTAATTTTATCCTCCAATCACAGATCGGTGCAATTCCTCTGTTTAGACGCATGTAGGCCTATTGTAATGATGTTGTAATTTGTAACATCACTCATCAGTCATCACGAAGTCGAAGATTCGCATTAATTTTATACTTGATATTTTAGAACCAACATGTATGTAATCTGCTCTTTAGGGTTACACTAGGGGTGCAACAGAGTATCCTCTTAAATAAATAAAGTAAACCACACTACCTGAACGAAGAGCTAGCCGGGAATACATAATAAACATCAAGAAACCGGCAAGATTTTCATCCGACTTTTCAAGATGGCGACTTCCTTGCCCTTGATGTATCGTTTTCCGTCTAAATCAGTAAATGTCGCAAACACAGGTCGGGATAATTTTAACCGGAAAGTAAGTAACTACGGTAGTAAAATCTAAAAATGAAGGGATCACTACATATAAATGAATTTTAACCGTCTTTTCAAAATATTGTCGCATATTAACGTGACGTCAGCAAGAGTCGGTAGTCAGTCTGCGTGAAAAATATGGCTGATCCACAGTTTGATTCTTTTAGACCAACATTCGGCAGTAATCAGCAGTTTATTGATATACAACGAAATGTATATAAGTAAGTATGACTTCATTTCAGCTGTCAAATCTGATATATCATAGGATGTGCATGAAATTGCATGACACGTAACATTTAGTGATTTACACAGTGAAGTACTACAGTGTCAGTACTGTACAGCCTACTACTAGTACTACTAGTACTACTACTAGTACTACTAGTACTACTACAGTACAGCCTACAGTACAGGTTGTTATTGTCGACTATCACTCACTCAATGAGTCACTGTGGCCCTGGCAGCAGTGCCAGTGAACTCCGACGACAGGTTCGACTCGGCAGTCACTACTCTATGCTATTTTTGTCATTCTCGTTGTCATTGGCATTGTTACTGTACTCTTGGGTTTGTCAGTGAGTTCATTTTACTAAGTACTTAATTTCTTAAAACGGCAAATTAGACAAAGGAGCATTACTCAATAGTACTACAAATTACAATAGTCAATAGGTGCACTTACTTACATTTTACACGTATCTAAAATTCCACATCATGATCTATCTTAAGCTTTCCAATCACAAGTTTATAATGTCTTCAGGTTGACTCACGACTTGAGCCTTGACGAGATTAGCAGCTACATAGAAGTCGACGATGATCCGAATGCCTACGAGAAGGAGATGCGGCCCGTCGCGCGCGTGGAGGACTACATCGGAGTCAAAGACCTCAACGTGCTGGAAGAGAAGACGAGGGAGATGCTGACGGAGAACGAGACGAGGAGCGAAACGGCGAATCACGCGGCGGACAATTACAGCTACGAGAACGACAATCGCTTCGTAGAGCGAAAGAATAAGAAGAACAACGGTCTGCAGGTACGTAGCGTTGAACTCGCCGTCCGACTGTTTGTTTCTTAATTGCTGTCACCCATACGAGCTTCTCAGTAGTGGGTGAAGAAAACGCGGCTATTTATTGCAGCTGATAAGAGTCTGATATGTCTGCGGGTTAGTGCTGTGCGTCGGATCCGACATGAACCAAAAATCCGATCCGACAGCATTTTTGAAAATCCGAATCCGAATCCGAATCCGATGGCTATTTTGAATCCCATCCGAATCCGAATCCGATGGCAATTTTTGAATCCGAATCCGAATCCGAATCCGATGTGTATCGCTAAATCCGATCCGAAATCCGATCCGAAATCCGACCCGAATCCGGAACATAGAAATTGCAAATAGTGTGACAGCATCGTGTAAAATTTGTGTTATAATTTGTTTCAACATCAAACTTTGGGTTGTTGAAATCAAGGGATGGGGTGAAGGGGGACC
>NW_014577250.1:441900-464687 GCF_000485595.1 Priapulus caudatus
TCCGAATCCGAATCCGATGGCAATTTTTAAATCCGAATCCGAATCCGAATCCGATGGCTATTTTGAATCCGATCCGAATCCGAATCCGATGGCAATTTTTGAATCCGAATCCGAATCCGAATCCGATGGCTATTTTGAATCCGATCCGAATCCGAATCCGATGGCAATTTTTGAATCCGAATCCGAATCCGAATCCGATGGCTATTTTGAATCCGATCCGAATCCGAATCCAATCGGATTCGGATCGGATCAGATTCGGATTATCGGATCCGACGCACAGCACTACTGCGGGTACATGTAATAATTATACTAGCCATTTCCCGCATGACTTCGTTTTTGTGAAACGTTTGAAATTTCGTCAGTTTGAATTAACCTGACTTTGCTGACAGGCAATCATGTCTTTGTAGGCACACTTGTTAGACCATTTAACCACATAGAGCATATATGGGGGAGGAATGATGGTTGGTATATGGTGGCTCGATCACTGAAAAAACACGCTCATATAGATGCATGCACATGCAGGCACTCGCGCACGCGCTCGTGATATAGAATTTTAGATGCTCTATTGGTTAAATATTTGGTAATAAGTAACTCGGTAACTCGATTTTTTAGCACTGTGCGCCAATGTGTTGGCCACCCAAGATCAAAGATGCTGCCATGCCTAAAGTGCGCTCTTCAAGTTCGCTGTCAACATCATCAGACGAAGGACTGGAGGCGTCGCCTAAGATGACCAAAGAGAGAAGGTCGACACGTCGCGACGTGATGGCCAATCAGTTCTCGCTTGCCGACGAGCTACAGATGGCTGGTTGTGCCACCTGGTCCCCGAAAGGAAAGGTACTGTGGTGAAGTTTCATGGCGACTATTTTGACAGTTGTGAACATCTGTGGTCGTGGTATGCTTGTGTGTAGTGCATGGTACCAGAGCTCAGGGTGAGGCGTAATTGTGCTCCTTTCCTTTCTTATAAGGCATTAGTTTTTGTTTGAAATCCATTATTTTTATGAGATTGAATCCAAAATCTCGATGACCTCAAATTACTACAAAAGGGGCATTTTACTTACTGATCAATCGCTTTGAAAACGTACGCTGAGACTGCTGCTTGAGTTTGGAACTTTTACCAGTCTCCTTGTCTTTTGTTGCAAACATATCTGAGCTGGTTTTTGCTTTTCTTAACAAAAGACACTGAAGTTGAGGCTGCAGAACTCGGATCTGCACCAGTCGTACCTTCACGCGGACAACAAGCTGCTGTGTGAAGACTCCAGTCCTGACGAGAAGCCGCAGTGGATGCACCGGCGCCGCTCCAGACACACGTCCCAGTCTTCCTCCTCACCTTCCCCCCGGCACGACTCGTCGGAATACAGTGGTGAGTCCACTCTTCCTCCTCACCTTTCCATCTGTCGTGACAAGTCAGAGTGCATTCCACTCTTCCTTCTCGCCTTTACCTCTGTCGTGACAAGTCAGAGTGCATTCCACTCTTCCTTCTCACCTTTCCCTCTGTCGTGACAAGTCAGAGTGCATTCCACTCTTCCTTCTCGCCTTTACCTCTGTCGTGACAAGTGAGAGTGCATTCCACTCTTCCTTCTCGCCTTTACCTCTGTCGTGACAAGTCAGGGTGCAGCCGTAGTCCCACGCTTCTTCCACACCTTCCTCTTGGCACGACTTGTCAGAGTACAGCGTTGAGTTCCACTCTTCCTCTTGCATTCTGTCTGCCAGGACTTGTCAAAATACAGCACTCGGTTCCACTCTTCTTTCTTGCATTCCTTCTGGCATGAATGATTGTCAGAATACAGCGGTGAGTCCCAGCCTGCTTCTTCGTCTTCCACCAGAGAAGAGTCTTCGCTTACTGCCTTATTCTTAATTGCCTGGACGTGCACGTCCTTGGTGGATGGATTTCAGTAGTGATGGAGCGATTTAGTTCCACTGCTTGCCACCTGTTGGAATGTCACATTCGCTTTTTTTCGCAGGCGATGTATCGACGTGCAGCATTGCGAGTGTATCGCTGTCGGGCCTCAAAGCGACGCACAGAGGTCTCTATCGCTTCGTTCCCCGGCACAGCGACGAGGTGGAAATAGAGATCGGTGATCTGATACTTGTGGAGAAGGAGGACGATGACCTCTGGTGCACAGGTATTGTCTCTTAACTCGTGCTTCAAAATAACAAAATGAAAATCTGCAGTCAAGCAGTGTAGAAGTATATGGTCTGGCTGTTGCACTGACGTACTACAGTACTAGTAATACTGCTACTGGTAACATCTTGCTGTTTCTGATGAAGAGTTCCGTTTCCATTAACTCAGGACTGTGTTTAAAGGAGGGATAGTAATATGCATGACCACCCTATAGCACCTGTATCATTGCGCTTCTGCAGGTGTGAATTTTAGGACCGAGAAAAAGGGGATATTTCCATTTGCTTACGCAGTTGATTTGGAGTACAGTCTAGATCCAGGTACGTGCTTGCTCGTTGATGAACCGACAATGACTGTAGTTGGTGTATGCATTTGCCTAACATCCTATGGCTATGACGTGCGATATTAGGTTTTGGCTTTGAGTAAAACTGTAAAGAATGTACATGCTCATCGGGGGTGTCCTGACAAATATACGTCGGGATGTCGGCTGTGAGGTCCTTATCATAAATTTTAATTAATGAATAAATAAATCAATAAACAATAAAGAAATATTTAATAAATATATTAATGAATAAATAACTCGTTAATTCATTTATCAGATGCGAACACGCCTGCCCCCGCAAAGACGGACACGG
Organism: Priapulus caudatus; assembly: GCF_000485595.1. NCBI lineage: Eukaryota > Metazoa > Priapulida > Priapulimorpha > Priapulimorphida > Priapulidae > Priapulus > Priapulus caudatus. The sequence goes on from NW_014577250.1 coordinate 444,655, forward strand.
AAAACTTCCCGTTGAAGTTCCTCGGCTCGGTCGGCGTCTCCTGTCACAAGGGCAACCAGGTGCTCTGTCAGGCGATCACCAAGGTCAGTGGCTTCATCTTCTCAAGGTCGGATATCTCATTCGGCTCACGAGCGAGTGTTGCTTTACTGCATGAGGAGGCAGCATCTGTTGCTATGGAGTTGCTTCCGATATGCTTTCATTTTGCGCTGTATCTGTCTTTTTGTTGTGTAGTTGTGTTTCCGAGGTGTCTAATTTCTCGTGGCACGGATGCGTGGATTTGTAAATTAACACTAATACAGGTAAATGCGATAGCAATCGCATTAATCATGATCATGTATGGCTGCGCATTAATGTGCATTAGCGTTAAGAAACTTCTTGATTTTGCTCGTATCTGGGATGAGAATTTCTACATGGAAATTCAGATTCTTTAGCACTCTGGTTGTGGCTAGCGGCATGCACATGTGGCTACATTACTCAGGTAGAAATAGTAGTGCTAGCAGTAGCAGCAGCATTACCATCAGCAGCAGTAGAATCTTTATCACCATAAAACTTAGTGTTTAAGTAAATTTGAGCGAAGCTTTTAGAAAAAATCTTTTAGGACAAGTATTTCTTTACAAATATTAGTTGATCGCCATCTTAAGTGAACGAAAATTGTTTTGCTCAGATTGCGCAGACACGCAAGAACCTGCCGGGCGCGCCGCCGGCGCCATATTGTATCCTGGAAGTGAGTCAGCATGGCCTGCGAATGGTTGACAAGATGGGGCAGGACTCGCGGCTAGATGGCAGCACCGCTGCCGAGCGGCTCAAGTTCAAGCTGGAGCGGATGTTCGGCAAGCAGCGGGTGAGTCTCACGTCAAGCGTTGCCGTGTCTCGCCAACATGGTTACAGTTTGCGGGGTTCTAATCTGACTACGAACCTTAAAAAAAACTACAAATCTTACTACGCATGTGCCGCTGATTGTCCTCGGCATTTTTTGCTGTGCCGCGAAAATTGTAAGATGTTCATGGCGATATCTGCGATGATTCCCGTACTGGTTTGCATGAGTGCCCTCTTTACGAATTATATATTGTGTGCGTATCCTTGCCTGTCCTGCATAATAACAAGCAGGAAGTTGCCTTGGTGTCTTTCACTTGAGGGAAATGTTTGCTTTGGCACCCTTCCAACTTGCTGAGGTGTCCTGACATATGTCTAATTAAGACCGAGGGAACGATTACTTTGTCCTAAAAGGTTTTTAATTCTGTTTTTGCACGTGTGTTCTAGGGTGGCCAGCAACTGATGTGTGAGGAACCTCACCATGACCACTTTTTCAGTCTGAAAAACATCTCCTTCTGTGGATATCACCCAAAAAATCACAGGTGAGATCTGTTCTAGTATTTTCTATTGTTAACAGGCATTCTCGAATAACATTTCTAATAACAAATCTGTATATATACGTTGTGTGGATGTTATTGGGGGGGGGGGAAGTACAGAGTGGGGTTGGCTTAGAAATTATCCTTAGTTGGACAAGCACAATCGTTCCCTAGCACTACTTTCCACCAGTCCACAGCCCTTAGAAGTAATGGAGTCATGATGCTGTGGTCTCTACTGGAAACTAGTGTAATCTCTCAAATCCCATTAGGAATCGTGTGTTGACTAGCGCAGACGTCAGTTAGACCATGCCAGAGTAGTGTATGTGGGATAACTGGAGGTGTCGTATGTACACACTGATCTGTGTTGAAAGCAATGTATTGATTACTAAAGTCGAGGCGCGTAGCAGGATGTCATTTTAGCAGCAATTACGGTGTACACTACAGTAGTAAACTTAATGATTCCTTCGCTGTGAAACCCCAAAATACTGAAACCCTTGTCATCATGGTGCCATCGGAAGCGGTACACAGAAAGTAGGGGCTGCATGGGTGGGCTGGCCATGGAGATTCTCTAGTTCCTTTTGTTACATTCTTCCTATAAATTGTTGCCACTGATATTTTTGCGATGCAACATCGCATACTGTATGTTGATTTTTGATAATGACTATCCACCCAAATTTATTAACCAATTGCACAAACTTTCCATCGCTTTAAAAATGCTTAATTTGTTTTGCTCAGCTGCACAAACTTGATCGTTTTTTGTTCAACCAATTCCTAATTTATTCATTGTCTAATTTGGCAAACTCCACCACTCTCCATTATTAAATTCTAGCTGCTTGGAGTTGATATTAAACTAAGTTTAATTTCAAATTAATAATTTATAATAAATATATTTTAATATTATATGAATAATTATAATAAAATTTAATTATTATGAAAAATATATAAATATATTTTATATAATATAAGTTTTTTTGATTTGAACTAAACTTACTATCGCGACCATTAGCCGTCGCGCTGCGCGTTGCCGGGATGCTCACTGTCGCGATTTCCGCAGGTATTTTGGCTTTATCACGAAGCATCCGACGGAGTCGCGCTTCGCCTGCCACGTCTACCTGGGAGATGGCACGACGAAGCCCGTCGCCGAGGCGATCGGCCGAGCGTTCCAGCGCTTCTACCAGGAGTACCGCGTCTACATGGCTCAGTCGCATCCCACCGTCGACATCTACATGGACTGATGACGCACAGACCGGCAGGCTATGTTGTGAGGTTGAGGGTGGGGGTGGGAGGGTGGAAGAATTGTGTGTGGGGGGGGGGGGTGCTAGAGCTGTGGGAGAGAAGATTGTCAGCTGTAGGAAGCTGTAGACTGCAAGTTGTATATGTGGGGGGAGGGTGTGTGTGCTGAAAGCTCTATGGATGTGGGAGCGTGTGCTGAAAACTGTGTGGATGTGGGAAGGTGCACTACATACAAGTTGTGTGTGTGTGGGGGGGGGGGTAAAGGGTCTTTAAACACCATTAATGATGGGGTAATTTCCACAAGCTGTTAGTGTAAGGGTGTAAGCAGTGTTAATAAGTAGAGGGAACAGCGTGCAAAAGCACTAAGGCTAGAGGTGGAGTATGATATATTAATGGATCAAGAAAATTTAGATTTAGATGTTCTGCCCTCACTGCGTTAATTCGGGCGTAAGATGCACGTTCCACCAAACGTGTGTGGAAGTGGGGGAAAGGGATTCACATGCAGAGTACGTGAAAGCCGGATATATACTTCAGCATCTGTGGAGTGGGAGGCGGTGCAGTCTTTGATCTCCTGTTTGGAGGAGTGGGGGGGGGTTGTATGTTGCTGCTGTGTCCTTCATGTGCTTGGCCCGTATCACTTGACTTGTAGAACTGCTGTGAGCTATGAGCAGTGTTCGCTTTTGTGAGTTTGGTCGCACTTACTACAGGACGTCCGTCGTGTCGAAAAAAACGTCTTCCTCTTGAAACAAAACGAAGTCTATGACGTGATGGAATGCGCAAAGATTTCTGCAACAGTGGCATGAATGTTCTGTCACGACTCACAGAAGGGACGTTCATTACCAGCGTGACTCGAAAGTTCCCGATTTAAGATTTTCAGTATTGTTTCTTAACGGTTATCGCTTGAAATTTCGTACGCTCGTCAGGCATTTCCTTGGTCGTCGGCCAAGGAAGTCGCTCTTCCTGTCGCACTTCAGTCTCTATGTTTCAGCTCTAGTCGCCACGTAACAAGTATCGCTCCTCTTTGAGCGCTCGTTTTTTCTTTACACTCGTATTAAATATATTATTTACTAGGTGTTTACATCTCGAATTAAGGGCAACTGGTTTTGCTTCAATGTATGCGTGTGGGGATGCTGAGCCTAGCTGCGGTCGCATGTATTTTTATTACAAAAAAAAACAAGTTTGACACGCACAGAAGGGGTTTTGTTAGAAGAGGGTACGTACTGCCAGGTAGCTGATGTGTACTCGGGCTTCCTGCCTTGTGGGCATGTTCAGCAGCTTCCCTGGTGCTCCTTACTGATTACTCACGTAAATAAATCACACTCCGTAAAACTCGGTCAACGAACACGTCGAGAAAACGTGCAGTCTGGCAATGGACGCCATCACTTACGACGTATGCTGGGAGAACAATATATTGCTTCCGATGTTCCGACGTGTGTGCTTGCTCACCCGGGTCACGTTTACCTAGCGCTGGATTGGTTGTGACCGTCGTTAGATCGGTCATGGTTGGCACTAGCCATTGATTGCAACTAAGCCTGCTGGCGTGACCGTCTGCTTCCGTACCAATTTGCGCAACCCGATGTGTTTGCTGTGGCTTTGTGTTACGCATTCGATGCATTATCGAATGTTTGTAAAGCTGAGTTATGATGATGGATGGATGGATGCAGGAATCCCGTGATTTTACGTTTGACATGGATAGAGGCAGGGTAAATGTATTTTTATGCCGAATATTAAGTTCTTTTGAGCATGCGATGGGGGACGGGAGAACATTGAAAGTATTACTTATATTTTTAATTGCTCATTTATTTGTTTATCGATTGATTTAGAAAAAGGTTTTTTTCAGAGGAAAGCACTGCTGCAACGTTTGAAATATTAGAATCGATTCTGTTATTGTTTGAAGCATATTTTGCACCATTTATACGTGGTTTTTTAGTCCGCTGTTCCGTATCATTTGTGATGTTTCTACTTTACATTATATTTTACGATGCATATTTTTTTGCAGCCGTATACGCTGTATCGTCCGTAGTTGGATATGATTTGTGATATGAAGCAGTGCGTGTTTGAATCCGTCTGATGCTACGAGGATCCTTCTGTGATGATTTTTCGTTGCAATTCTGTATCAGTATTACCACACAGACTAGTTAGTGCTCACGAGCGGCTGTTATAAGGGTTGAGATGGTAGAGAGCTGGGTTATCATTATATTACTGTGCATATTACTACTCCTACGTCTAGTCTCGCGCAATTCAATATGCATTAGACTTATTCCAGCTTTTCATGTTTTGACGTGGTATTATATTCGCTGTGATAATTGTTTGCTTACATTTTCTAGGATCAGGGTTCAGAATTTTGTGCGAGCGTGTCGGATGGTAACGCCAATGAACGATTTTGGGCAGTGATCCCAACCAGAATTTTAGGTAGGAGTAGGAAGAGGAAAATCTGTGATTCGCCAGAGTTGATTTAAAACCCTGATGCCTATAATTATCATATTTATATTGTTATGTTTTGTTCTCCATCCAGGGAATAGGGTTATATTACTAATTTACCAATAATTATAATATAATTATACTATATATTAGTGCATTCCGTTACATATATGGGCAGTATGTGATATGAATTTAGTGTTTTATTATAGTTGTTTGCACGCAAACTTCAGTAGGCCTGTTGCTGTCTGCACATTACGTTTGCAAAGATATAATAATGGATGTAATTATAGCACCATATTTACATTGTAATTAGTCACGTTTGTTGGTTGTTGGATTATCAAATCATTTAGTATTACGTCGTTCGAACGCCAACGAAGTGACGCTTGTGAATGAGTTATGTACAGCAAGAGAATAACATTTGTGCGGCTATATCCAAATTCGAGATGTATAAATTAAATATCAGGATAGGAATACGGTTATTCTCTCGTTGTATGTCATGCTGGTATTGCATACAGAAGTGTAGCTGTAAGAATGAAATGATGGACTGATGAATACGGGTAGAGGGATGCCGAGGAAAACCTCTGCTGCCGAGTTTGTGCAGTCAGTGGTAGCTTATGTACGTGACCAACTTACGCACGAACCTTCCTATGGGTTGTGAGAAAAATTTTGCTGTTTCCCCCAATCACGTTGTGTGGAAAGAATCATTTGCATTCTGTAATAGTCATATATGTATATTATATATATATATATATATATATATATATATATACACACATACATACATGGCTAGTAAACTTCATACGTTTCGTCAATGATGCACTTATACGTGCACTTGGTTGGTTGTGTGCTATAGGTGAGAATGGGAACTCATTTTCGCTGATCACCGTCACACCACTGAATAAGGGATGCAAATATGCAGATACGTCCAAAACGCATTTCGGCAATTATCACATGAATTGGGCACAACTAAGTTACTCGGAATCATCGTTTAGGGCTCCATCACGGTAACCTTTGGAGTGTTGTTTACGTATGAACTAGCTATTTACCTGTATACATGTGTACCTATTGTGCTCTCCCTTGTTGCAAAGCGAATAGCTACACAGGTGAAGCTACGTATGAACGTGAAATATATTGAGGTTTAACAATGGAGCAGGCAATTCGAACGTGTTGCGAAACGATGTACCATATCTCTATAATGTGCATGTTACCACGACGTACACGAAAATCATTAAAAAACGACGATCAGTCACAAACTTTTTTCGACGAGTTTTTATTCCCCTCAAGAATTATTGGCCAGTCAACACAAAACCACGATCGGACACGAATCAGCTTTGGCACACACGCGTTGGCCCGCGGTCAAGCGCAAACACATGCGGTTCGGAGATCGAAACGTATAGGAAACTCGTTGATCCGGAATAAATGTGCAACGTCCTATCAACTAAGTTGTTATTAACTGTATGCCAACCATCAACATGATTATTTTCCACTTGATAAATTACCCCGTGCTTTTCTTAAATAAATGTTTAGTATGATATTAAGACGAAATAACAATACGCACCCTCACAAAGGAAAAAAAGGTGTTAACAGTACATTACAAAACGACGTTCTACGGGCAACTTCATGCAGCGTCGGTGAAACTTGCATAAATCGATATTGGGACGTGGAAGAGACCTAGTAGCACTTGACAGTGACAACACAGAGCATGGCGCGAAATCGGAAGACTGGCATCGAGTATTAATTAACCACTAATTACAACTGTGAAGCTCGTGGATGTTTGCATTGCATCTCTCCTACTTCTGCCTCTCTATCTCTCCTCCATTTCTCTCACTTCATCTCTCCCATATATTTCTCAACATCCTATTTCTCTGCTACGCTAGATAGCCTATGCCATAGTTGAATGCATTGTTCCACAAGAGTTGCCAACCCATCTGCACGTGGTAGCAACCATTTTTCGTTGCTTGGCGAATTCATTACTCGAACACTGAGACGAGCCGTGCAGTTATACACACTGCTTAATAGTATTTGCATTTTTTCCATGCATCTAGGAATACCCTAAGTCTCGTCGTCGTGACATTTAAAAATACGGGTCAACCTCACCGGACACCTAAACCGGACACCACAATAACCCATGCTAAATTCCCACCTCGCCTACTACACGAATACGAAAACAAAAACAAAATATCTCTCGTTGTGTCTTCTGCTTGAAACGCTTTCCTTGCATTCGATTTCAGGTGGGATCAACTATCGTTACACGACTAAATAACTTACTGGAGGCAAGTTTATTCACGTGTGATGCAGTAACTCTCACAGTTGGCTCGTTCGTGCACGACTACATAACGACACAGGCCTAATTTCATTTACCTCATGCCGAGGGGAAAACAAGGACAGCGTTCTATTGGCAAAGAGTTAAATTTTCCTATCGTCAACTTGTGTTTTCTGTTTTATCCCTTCTCGTGTGGTAGACGCACGGTTCCTTTACAATCAACGACTTGAATGCTTTTCCTTGCAGATCTCGCCGTCTCACGATTCACGCAAGTGGCGCGAATCGCAGACAGAGCAACCGTAAACTGCCGACTCCAGCGTTTAGTTTCATGATTGATGCCTTGATCTGAATTCTTAGCTTTGGGACTGCTATCGCCCTGCCTTAGTAGTTCATGCGGTAGTTGTTGCATTCAATCGACAGTTGCTATTTAATCCGTATGTATCTTTAAGTACCTTTGCAAAAAGCTGCCGAAGGTGTAAAGGTTCCATGCGTATATCAAACAAGAAGATAGCTAGCCATCATCATGGCAACTAGCCATTGAAACCAAACTCCTTGGCATCATCTTCGGTGATGTCGCCATAGCGCCAGAGGTTGATCTACGAGTGAAAAAGGAAATGACAATCATAAACACCTACTGCTCAGTGAACGAGGTCACATGAAACACGTCATTCAACGTGCTATAGAATCTGATGCACTTATTATGGCACGTGGTTTATGAGGTTGAAGGTCTCACATTTACTGTTCATGCAGCCCCACTCCACTCCCATGTATGTAGTGTGTATCTGCGTGTGCCTCTAAAGATGGTATATGTGTGTATTCATGTATGTGAATAGACAATGCAGCACCTTCACCACAGTATTGATATATTCAGTGCTCCATTGTGTTTATTTGCTTTTTTTATTTCACGGTTTTACAACAAAACATGATTGAATGTGCACACGCATTTACAAGATGCTACTGTGAGCTAGTGGCATTTTAATTATGCCATACCAATCTCTAGAGAGTCTTATCAAGTGTGTAAGATACTTCGATGTGTTGAGGTACTACAGTGACCTAGTGTCAGGTACGATCGAACTGCGATGAAAATCGGACATCAATGAAGCCCTTGCTTACCCGTTGCGTCTTGGCCTCCTGCTGCGACTTGTTGTACTGAGTTAGGAGTTTCTGCAGCCGCTTCTCTCGTCTCGGCTCGACATAGACGAGTCCCTCATCCAGCAGCGTGATCGCGACGTCCTCATCCGTGTCCACGCGCAGTAACGTCACGTACTCCAGGTTGCCCACCTGTAACACACACATGTACACTATGTATACACGCACGCACGCACGCACGCACGCACGCACGCACGCACGCACGCACGCACGCACGCACGCACGCACGCACAATACAAAGGTAAACTCGATCAGTTCAAAGTTGTCTGGATTGTCAATAGTAAACACGGCCGTAAATTAAGGCATGTTGGAGAATGTATAGGATGTTGTAAATTAGCTTCAGCTTTGAAGGCATGTCAGAGCGACGCACATTAGAGGCCTGGGGAGAACCCTGATATACATACATATGTATGTGCATACGTGTGCATGCGTGCATCTGTAATATATATAAGTATAAATATAAGTACTGTCCATTCATTACATGTCCGTTATTATCTATCTATGTAGCTGTCATTTTTCTATGTCGGCCATCTTCTACCGAACTGTCACACCTCACATACCTTGTACTCAGTGTTCAGGCAGAACTGGTGGTTGGCTGCATCTTCTGCGAAAGCTTCCCTAGCATCTGCACGGGCATCCGCCTGAGGAAAGTAACCACACGTTACCACAATACACACTCACCCAGGCACAATACTTTTCAGAGACAGAAACAGTCTGCGAAAACTGTGTAAGTCAGAAGCGGGTGAAAAATTCCATTGCTCCATTTCCAATTCAATTTTTCATTTGCTGCACATATACTATTGTCACGTACATGTTATTAGACCAATCGAATGTAAAAAAAAAAACAAGACATTAAAATATTATCGTAGGATAGGTTAGTGCAAAAGAACAATTGGTTATGGGGTGGACTGGTGTGCTTACATCGGCTGGCACGGTGACACATGCGAGGCCATACTCATGCGCTTGCGGCGCCAACGTCTTGTACTGCGCTGGTAACGGTGCTAAGCAGCTTGATGGCACGTTCTCTCTCTGCCAGAAAAACAATCAACAACAGCGATTAGACTAATGCTCCCCCAGAGACAAGACGACCATGCGTAGCACAAATGTTCACACGATAAAAATATACGAAATTGAACTACATGGACAATGGTGAAAACGCAAATAAATGAGAATACAAAATATCCATTATGCTATGTTCAAGATCCACAAAAATCCCTACTCAAATTCCTACCAAAATCTTACGAATAGCTATAGTCAAGTCGCTTTGCCTGATATCTCAAATTGTGTATCTGGAGAGACATCAACGTAGTAGTTAGTTCCTTCTCTCCCCACTGAGAATAAGGCTGGGACACGATGATACCCCATCGTCCAGGTCCATCCCAAGATCACAGGGATAACGTCACCAATAGGAAATAATATAACGTGGCAACCGACACGAAACGATGCAGCGACCGACACACATCGCGCACGTCGCTGTCTCTACGTAATTCATCCATATATGCAAGCACATGTCTCTGGATGGTGATTATACACACTCCATATTCCCTGACATCTGTATAACTAAAGGCCAAAATCTCAATGTAACTACAATATCACAGATACTCATACTCACAGACACAGATTATTATTATCAGTGGTTTCATGCTCACACACGTCGCTCACCGTCCATATCCATCCCAGGATTCCCAGGGATAAAGCCAACCGATAGGAAATAATATAATGCAGCGATCGACACAAAACGACTCACGTTTCCGTAGTCGCTGTAAAAGATGGCCGCCTTGTTTCCGATGACCTTCTCGACGCGGCCGCGGTACCACTCATTGTCGACGCTAAACCTCGCCGCGCACACCTCGCCCTTCTTCGGCTTGTACGCACTCGTTATCGGCGGGTTTTCCTCCATGTCCTTCCTCAGCTGCTCCATGAGCTGCGATAGTTGCGGACCTGCGAAGGAAGATAAGAGAGTGGCGATGAGAAACGTGTGGGTGTGTCTGCGTGCGTATACGTCAACCAGTGAATCCACACACACAGCTGCACGCATGCATGCACGCGCACACACTCGCTCATGCACACAATCAAACACACACATATATACATGCACACGCCCATACGCACATACACACAGACAAACACGCACAGACACACATACACAGACGCATGCACGCACAGACACACACATACACACATGCATGCACACATGCATGCACACATGCATGCACCCACACACGCACCTATGCACGCACGCACACATGTATAAATGCACACGCACGCACACACACACATATATACATGCATACACATACGCACGCACGCATGCACACACGTACATCCACTGTCACACGGCAGGCGCTGTTAACAGACGGCTGAACGTGGCTGAGCTTACCGCTATCGACGTGCTGTGCATAGAAGTGCAGGTCGTCTCCCACGTCCGTGATGCACACCGACTTAAAGTTTAGCTTCCTCTCCAGCTCCTCCTCCAGCGGTTCTTGTATCTCCTCCGCCTCTACGTAATTCGTCCACATCTGCAAGCACATGCCTCTGGATGTTGATTATAAGCGCTCCAGATTCCCTGACATCCGTACGACTAAAGGCCAAAATCTCAATGTGAATACAACATACTCACAAACAAAGATATATTATCACTGGTTGCACACACCACAATCAGAGTGCTCATCAGTTTTTGCCCGTTTTATGCTGAAAAGTGATGATGTACATATCTGAAGACGTGTATGATCATATAATACTGTCCTGTCACATTTGGTGATATCCCACATAACTACACATACCAACACCGTCACTGTTACTGTCATCAGCATTGCTGCTACTTGCCCCCCTACACTGCCCTACCCTAACAACACGTCTTCCACCCATACGATTACACGCGCAGACACCCCCTATGACTACACGTTCAGACACCCCCCCATAACTACACGGCAGACCCCCCCCCCCCCACACACACGACTACACGCGCAGACACCCCCCCATGACATACAGTGCAGACACCCCCCCATGACTACACGTGGCAGACCCCCCCCCACCCACCCCACACACGACTACACGTGGCAGACCCCACCCCCCCACCCATCCACACACGACTACACGTGCAGACACTCCTCCCCCGTCCCCCCCCCCCCCCACCCACGACTACACGTGCAGACCCCCCCCCCATGACTACACGTGCACTCCCCGCCCCCTGGGGGTTTACGCACGTTGAGCTTCTTCTCCTTGGCATTCGTCTCAGCAGTCTGCAGCTGCTTGCCCCCTCCTCCCCTAACACCACCTCCTCCCCCGCTTGGTTTACGCACGTTGAGCTTCTTCTCCTTGGCGTTCGTCTCTGCCGTCTGCAGCTGCTTGAAGTACTGGCTGCGCTCGGCGGTGAAGTGCACGGACGCAAGGCCGTCCTCGACGAGCGACAGCGACAGGTTTACGCCGTCGACGAACATCCAGCCGATGAAGTTGCCGGCCTTGTCCATCGACTCCACCTCGACGTCCACCTGTACGAGAGAGAGAGAGAGCGTGCAGGAGTCGCGGGAGTGTACGAGAGAGAGAGAGAGAGAGAGCGTGCGGGAGTCACGGGAGTGTACGAGAGAGAGAGAGAGAGAGAGCGTGCGGGAGTCACGGGAGTGTACGAGAGAGAGAGAGAGAGAGAGAGAGAGAGAGAGAGAGAGAGAGCGTGCAGGAGTCAGCGGGAGTGTACGAGAGAGAGAGAGAGAGAGAGAGCGTGCGGGAGTCACGGGAGTGTACGAGAGAGAGAGAGAAGAGAGGTGGGGAGTACAGGGAGTGTACGAGAGAGAGAGAGAGAGAGCGTGCGGGAGTCACGGGAGTGTAGAGAGAGAGAGAGAGAGAGCGGCAGAGTCACGGGAAGTGTACGAAGAGAGAGAGAGAGAGCGTGCGGAGTCACGGAGTGTACGAGAGAGAGAGAGAAGAGAGAGAGCGTGCGGGAGTCACGGGAGTGTACGAGAGAGAGAAGAGCGAGAGAGAGCGTGCGGGAGTCACGAGGGTGTACGAGAGAGAGAGAGAGAGAGAGCGTCGGGAGTCCACGGGAGTTGTACGAGAGAGAGAGAGAGAGAGAGACGATGCGCGATCAGCGGATGACGAGAGAGAGAGTGGCGGGAGCAGGGAGTGTACGAGAGAGAGAGAGAGAGAGAGCGAGCGTGCGGGAGTGCACGCGGAGTTGGTACGAAGAGAGAGAGAGTAGAGAGAGAGCAGTGCGCGAGTCACGGGGAGTGTACGCGAGAAGAGAGTTAGAGAGAGAGAGGCGTGCGGGAGTCACGGGGAGTGTACGAGAGAGGAGAGAGAGAGAGAAGGTGCGGGAGTCCACGGGAGTGTCACGAGAGAAGAGAGAAGAGAGAGAGACGTGCGGGAGTCAGCGGAGTGTACGAGAGAGAAGAGAGAGAGACGTGCGGGAGTCACGGGAGTGTACGAGAGAGAGAGAGAGGAGCGTCCAGCAGAGTGTAGAGAGAAGAGAGAAGAGCAGAGAAGAAGAGAGGAGAATAGAGAGAGAGAGAGAGAGAGAGGAGAGAGGAGAGAGAGAGAGAGAGAGAGAGAGAGTCGTACTAGTAACAGGTGTGAGCGGGAGGGGAGTCGCGTGAGCGGATGCACGTCGCGGCAGCAAACAGCCAATGAAGTTGCCGACCTTGTCCATCGACTCCACCTCAACGTCTACCTGTACAAGAGAGTCGTAGAGATAGGAGGCGTCTCGGGAGCAGGCGTGGGTCGCGTGAGTGGACGGTTGTCCCATGACCCAGGAGTAGGTCAGTGTTCACCTGTACTAGAGTTTCAGGCTTCGCATGAGAAGAACAGGAACTAGTGACCCAGGCCGGAGGTGCTACGAGGAAGAGTTGGCTTCCCAGAAGAGATATTTGATGGGGATGATATTAAGAGTCAGGGCAAGACTCGGTGAATGACACTCGCCCAGCGATCGATAGCGCTTAACAGAATTACACATAGATTAGCAGAACGATATGCTTTGCCTTACCAATCAAAAGAATTTTATCACAGAAGCTTCCATTTAGAAGAGCGATGAGTGAGTGAGTGAGTGAATGAGTGAATGAGTGAGTGAGTGAGTGCGTGAATAAGTGTAACAGGAGAGATTCAGTAAGCGAGGGGTAAATGAAAGAGAATCTAGCAGACATGTGAGACAGCGAGACAAAACGCACCCTCCCGCTGCAGCACCATCTCCTTGGTGAACTGCAGGGCTTTCATTTCCGTAGGGCTCAGCTTCAACGGGGGTGCCTCCGCTGGGTGCTGGCCTGGATCCGCGTGGACAGCTGATCCCTGATAAAGCAACGCGACGGACAGTCACACATCCACACAAAATATTCGAATGGGGGAGTCGAGCTTGCACCATGAGGGCAATTATTACAAGCTACACTATACATCACTATATACTATATATATATCACTACTGTTGCGCAATGACAATCTGAATGGTATGGCGATTCACGCCGGAATGGTGACCTACAGAACGTAATGATGATCCAGCCCAACACGATACTAGTGAGCTGCCATCCATGTTTTTACGTGTTTTCCCTGCAGGAACACACCCTCTACAACACACCTGAATGGTGCGACGTGAATCCAAGTCACATAACAATTTAGGCCGCTTCCAGTGATATTACTTATCAATATATATTTATCGATATACTATCAATTACTATATAATAATACTATCAATTTCAATCTTTTCTATCATTTTAATCTATTTCGCTTATCAGTAATAATAGTTTCTCCTTCCGCTGGCAGCAGTACTCACCGGCCAGCAGGAATGTAAAGAGGCAGGTCTTGCGAGGGATAAAGCAGCGACGGATGGCTGAGACCAGCAAGCAGTTACTCACGGCCAGCAGGAATGTAAAGAGGCAGGTCTCGCGAAGGATAAAGCAAGTGGAGACGGTCAGCAACAGGCAGTACTCACGGCGCAGCAGGAATGTAAAGAGGCAGGTCTCGCGAGGGATAAAGCAGTGGAGACGGCAGCACAGCAGTACTCACCGGCCAGCAGGAATGTAAAGAGGCAGGTCTCGCGAGGGATAAAGCAGCGGAGACGGCGAGCGCGCCCGGCGCACAACTCCACGATGGCTTCCGCATCGCTGTCGACCCGCGCTGGCAGAAAGGCAGGAATTGCTTTGCCTTCGACAGATCCTGGGAACAGACAACGAGAGACACATGATTACGTTAAGCCATGTTAAAGCAATTACTCGTTGAAAGTAACGTGACCTTGCATTTCAGAGGCTCAGAAAAGTGGTTGTGGGCCAAAATACAATTTATACAGACGATATTCACACAATGTCATGTTAAATCTACATCTTGTTTATAATTCCATCATTCACCAACGAGTCATTTAACATGGATTGGAGAGGGGAACACTCAAACTGTTGAAATCGCCTCAAGCCTTTCCTCTAACAATCACCTTCAGGCGCTTTTCTAAAAGCATACAAATCAACACAAGAAACGTCCCTGCTAAAAACATCAAATCAATACAAGAACATCACGCTAAAAACATCCAAATCAACACAAGAACATCCTGCTAAAAACATCCAAATCAACACAAGAACATCACGCTAAAAACTTCCAAATCAACACAAGAACATCCCGCTAAAAACATCCAAATCAACACAAGAACATCCCGCTAAAAACATCCAAATCAACAAAAGAGCATCCCGCAACCCTCTACACGTACCCCGGAGATGTCAGCGACACGGTGCAGCGGCACCTCCTTCTTTGGACATGCGCAGACGGCTTGCCGTTCTGATGGCGCGGCTCTCCGCGGCCAGCAGCACGTGTACTGCGACGATCGCTGGTCGTCGTCCTGCCGGTAGCGGATGACCGTGCCAAGCCCCTTGCTGACCAGTGCCTCGCCGACGTTGCTGCAGCGAGAGCGCGCAGGCGCACGTTCGATCAACGCGGGAACGACGTCAACGGGAGAGTGAAGGTAGGAACAACGTACAAACAGAAGGGCAACATATCTAATAAGGAGGTATATATTATCAGGAGTCTATCAATAGGAGTAAGACCGGCACAATTCAACATTTAGTAGCCTTAGTCTACCTATGATTTATTGTGTTTAACTCGATAAACTTGAGCTCAAGTGTTACCTTAATCATTAAACTAATTCCGTGTCTAATCGTTGGTCTCACAAAAATGACAAATCGGGAGATATCGGTTCAAACGTACAATGTGGTTTTAGCAATTTATACCACACTAGCTGCGGGTACCCGCTGCGCTGGGTAAAATCGTGCTACTAATTCATACTACTAATAATGGGACACAATAGGAACATTGGGTAAAAATCCCGCCGTTGAATCGCCCTCTACCGCAGAACAATGCAAACAACTAGCGAGGTTCGCCAGGGATTTCGGAAAGTTAAAAACGACTTGGTGTTATACAATAAATCAGAGGTAGACTAAGGCTACTAAATGTTGAATTTTGTCGGTTTTAGTCTGTCTTACTCCTATTGATAGACTCCTGATGGCATTACTGTCATTCGACATGGCCTATAAATAACACCAAGTCGTTTTTAACTTTCCGAAAATTTCAGTGGAAGGTAATTTAGCTGGCCACAAAGTGTACACAATCACTGCCAACACAATATAATCATATACATCAACCATAATCATATAAACACCTTCCATAATAAAATTTCAGCAGCGGGATCAAGTTATGGGAAACGGAGAAACCTTCTAAGGGTGGTCCAGAATGGATTATTTGCAGCGATTTTGTTCGCTGTACGATTGAATATTAACTATGTGACTACTCACATGCTTCCAATCATCACTGTGCAGCAATTCTTCTCGGGGAATGAATCGGAGGCTGGCTGGATGTAGTCAACGGTGACATTGACCTGAAACATCGATCGTACACACACGTAAACACTTTAACTCTTTACCTTCTTCATCTTCAGTTTTACCTCCCACCACTGAACAGTTTAAAAAGCTCGAGGTGTTTTTACTGGGAGATTCATGGTTAAATTGATGCTACAACTATGCAGGCATGTAACTCCAGAACAAATTGTTAAGTGGAAATACCAACCGGTACTTCTCAAATGGAACAATTTTGTCCACATGATTTCATAAATTGTTTAAGAGGGCAAACTGAAGTCTTTACCTAAAAATTAAAAAACACCCATGATTACCAGCACAATATATTCTACTGTGAATAGCAGCACCACCATTATTGCATTAAGCTTGCCTTTTTCCCAATCAACTTCTTTCGCAGGAATTCCCTAGCCTCAAACATGTAGGGCACATCGTAAAGCGGTCGTACACGAACCCTCCTATTCTCCCCATCTCCTCCTCCTGCATCCGCCTGTTGTCTGTACACAAATAACGCAACCATATGTGACATCACATTACAACATTAAAAATACATCTAACGTTCATATCACCACAATTTCACTTCAGTAAAAAAATTTAATAAAGAAAGTAAAAAAAAAGTGAAATGTGCAAAAGTAATTAAAAGTAAAAAAAAGTAAATGGTACAATCCTATCACGTCTCGCTCAGTTCGCGCGCGATCAGTCATGCACGCGAAACTGTCGACGACCGAAATGACCGACGTCCGCAGCCTTTTGTCGGCAGCGCGATCGCGGCGCCCCCTATGCGAACCTTGGCGGACGAATGCTGGCGAGGAAGACCTTCTTCGACTCGCCGCTGGCCATCTTCAGCACGAGCGCGTCGCCATTCACGACCTCCATGACCTTCGCCGTGAACTCCTTCTCGGATATGTTCACGCCCAGCGTGCTCGGAACGTAGTCCTTCCAGATGCGCGCGCGCCTCTCCTTCGCGCTCCTGCGACACAGAGAGAGAGAGATGAGAGGAGGAGCTTAGATAGGGCTTCGTGTTGACACTGGGAGAGCATCGTACACGATAGTACGGTGGTTGTAGGATCTGACGAAAGAGAGACGCGTGGGAGAGACGTACTTCTCGGCCGCTCTGAGTTTCTCTGGTCCCTGCGTGACAACTCCCATGCTCCAGTCGACACAGCGTGCAAACCCCTCCTTGAGAAGAAGCTCTGTGATGTTGCCATTCTGAAACACGCAGATGCATATTACATCCGAAATGCCTATAGATACATTAGGTCATTATAGTCTCTTAATGTGTTTATATGCTCTCACTGCACATACTCTCGCCCGCTCACTCTCACTTTCCCGCCCTCTCTCGCTCCCACTCCCTCCCCCATTCTCTCTCTCTCTCCCTCTCTCTCTCTCTCTCTCTGCGTGTCTCTTTCTCTTCTCTCTCTCTCTTGCCACTGCTCTGCTCTGCTCGTCTCCAACTCTCTCTCTCTCTATTTCTCGCAATCTCTCGCTATATCTCGCTCTCTCTCTCATCTAACCCTCTCTCCACATGTGAACAGCATCTCTAACAGTCTCACGGCGACAACCGCGTCAACTTGGCGGGCATCGCCCGCTGGCGGTCACCACGGCGACCGCATCCTTCCACTCACCGGATGCAGGATGGTGCCGAGCAGGTTCTGATTGGACACTCCCTCAAGCACGACCTCGACGTTCCTCTTGGCAGTTTAGGCGGCTCTCGACAAAGTACCGCGTCTCCTCGGCGAACGGCTCCGGCACCTGCTTGCCATCTTCCAGCTTGTACATGGGACACTGCAGCGACAATCAGTGGCTAAGGCTACATTCGCGTGACCACCGATCCCACCCCCTGGGACCCCACCATATACTCACGTGGCCAGTTACCTAGCTGTCAAGACCCCTCCATAGACTTGCATTACCACTGATCTGTCATGACCACTTTATATAGTCATGTGACCACTGATCTGTCATAAACCCCTTTATACACTCATGTGACCTCTGACCTGTCAAGACTCCTCATAACACTCGCATGACAGCCTATCTTTCATGACCCTGCCATACATTCGCATGACCCCAGCCCTCACTTGACCCTTGGCCTCTCATTACCCTCCCATTACCAGGCTGTAACCCAACCCCGAAACCCCCGGCATCTCATAACCCTTTTGGCCTCTCATAACTCTGCTATTACCATGCTGTAGCTCCACCCCGAGACCCCCAGCATCCCAAAACCCTGTCACCAATGTGCATTGACTATATTCTCTTCACCCTGACAATGCAATAGTAATGCTTGTCTAGACTGTGACACGCACCTTGACTCCCGACAGCATGATCGTAGCGTAGTGGTTGCTTGGTAGGATGAAGACCCTCATCGTGCACCCGTCCCTGACATACTCAATGACAGCTGTCAAAGAGTAAACATAAAAAAACACGTTGGACGCAGCATGACAAACACAAACACTCGTATCCATCGGTGATTACACTCAGTTACAACCATCAGCAACAGCAGCGACAACCAACAATGTTACTTAAGTGTTGATATAAGATCATGTATGTGCACCCATTCACGGAGCATTTCGCAAACAGAACTGACAACAAGTGCCACGGTTATCTTTCTTACTTGCTGTGGGGCACCAGATACCTGGGATATATCCGTGGGAACAAACAGCTGGGGCTGCCCTACCCAGTATGCTTCCATACCGTTAGTGTAAATCCCATAAACTGTTATACATAACTGGATACGCTTCAATGTGTCATACCTTCCACTGGCTTTCCGTGGTGAGAATCAACAAAGTTGCGTGGGTTGTCCAGCGTCCACTTGATATTTCGCATGTGTTCCGATCCCGTTCCTTCGGCCCACTTGCCCTTTCCAGCTGCCTTTGCTACATCCTCCATCTCAATCAGTTTCGTCTGCTCACTGGACAAACGAAAGCATTGCCGAGGTTTACTTAGTGCAAGGATCGTAGTAATTTTACCAACTGATAAATTGCTTGGTCACTGTGTACATAAATTTGAGGTGGACACAACTGGCCGAGAAATATCCAGCCAGGCCTGGAGATGCGTTTTCAAGGTCTGACAAGCTTGCAGGCACACAAGGAAAATTACATGCAGTAAATCTGTTTAAAGTTTTACTGATTGACAAAAATTAATATGTACTTTAATTATTAGCTCAGCTGACAAAATTAGATGCAGCTTGTAAAATCGCATGAATGTCCGTGCGTGCGTGCGTCCGTCCGTCCGTCAACAGTTATGCCACAAATCTTAACCGCTCGATGTACGGTCTTGATATTTGGGACGTCGGGGAGGATCGCGAAAAGGACTCGGGATGTCGAATTTGGGGTCAAGGGTCAAAGGTCAAGGTGTGTCAATGGAGGGGGAATATTTCCCCCTTAACTTAAGGTAAAGGAGGAAATACGGAATTGCGGCACAAATCTCAACGGCTTGACCTACGCTCCTAATATTCGATGTATAGTGTGATGGAGAGGAAACCCATCACTAGTGCGAAATTGGAGGTCACAGGTCAAAGGGCAGCGGGGAAAAGGTCAGATATCAGACATTTTCTGAGGACATGGTCTAACGGACCAGACCGAGCGGAAAACTTTTTTGTTTCAGCGCTGACCTACCATTTTTATCACTTTATTGAAAGGACCATGAAATGTGCTTTCCGCTGACGTGCGAAGAGTAAGTGTCTGATAACCTTTTGACCCTCAAGAGGAGGGTTAAACATGGATTCCTCAACTGCCTCAATGATGTGAGTGTTGTCATATTCATGGCACATCCATAATCCAGAGAGACATGATACAAGATTGCGTGGCACAGCTT
>NW_014577250.1:465044-470143 GCF_000485595.1 Priapulus caudatus
CAGTGAGTTTATCAGAAGAATACCCGGCTACAGTACACGTCAGTTGAGCGCTGTCGCTCTGCGGCACTTGTTAATTAAACCCTTATTAATTTAAAAAGTGTCAAAAAAGCTAAGCCAAGTGTACTACTTTACTCGTAGTTTCAGTACTGCATCAGCAATAAGTAAAGGTGTAACGATTTATCACTGCAATGGTAATCATGTCAGTAATGACTGATGAAGTCGTACTCACTCAGATGATTTGATGCCCAAACGACGCACCTCCACCAGACCTTCCTTCACAAGTGATTCTGTCACGTTCTCCGCAGTTGTATCTGCAGGTGCAAGATGTGACATTTATATTAGTCATTATGTTATTATTTATTATATTACTATATTTGTTAGACACAATTGTCGTTGTAGCTTAATTACATTGAATTCTACACCTGAATTTGCCAGTAGCACACGTTATTTACCTTCCCTTTAAATAAATGATTCATGTAGAAAACTTCTTCATAAAATTTTGTCAGTCGTTGTGTTATTAATGGATCAGTTATTCAGTGGAGTTATGCCAAATAATAAATTATATTACACTTACAGTGTACTTGGAAGATATATACCTATGTAACCCAGTTTCACTTTCTGTGAATCTGATATAACATCTTAAAACTAAATATAAATTTGCAAATTCTTAATCTAGTACATAAACAGTTTTATAACAATCAAATTCTATTACAACCAGAAACATCTTTCAGTTCATTAAGATTACAACACTATTGATGAAAATGAAACATGGTATGCATTAAATCATCTATAATGCATAAAAGGCCACACTTGAATTATTACTGGTTCAGTGTATCCAAACTCCAAACAACAACACTTAGTCATTGCATATGAATCTTTTATAAGGGAAATCCAAGATAATATATAAAGATACAGCACTGTCAGCAAGTGGTTGCCCTACTTCTTTGCTGTGATTGTTTAAAAAATCTAAAATTTCTGATTAAAGTCAAGACAACACTTGCGCCAACCTAGAAAAAATTTTGCTCTGCATCTTGATAACAATGAGATGGCTCACCTTTGCCAATGTAGACTATGCCGTATTCCCGGTCGGCTCCCGGTGCCTTATACTCGACGATGAAACACACCTCCTTCCCCACCAGCTTATTACGCAGAAACTCCCTAGCTTCCCATGCATATGGCTAAAAAGACAAATCGTAACTTCTGAAAATGACAGGTGATCTGACCTACGGATAAAGATAGAGAAATTTTATTTGCATATATATAACACATTTTTTTCCAAATATGACAAATTTAATGCTACAGTCTGCTGCTAATGCTGCTGAGCACTGCTATTGCTAGAACTTCTATCACATGTCTGGTGATTACCAAGGAATACAAACAAGCATCGGGGGACAAGACAGCTGAGTGATGTAGGCATGCACCCAAGCAGGACACAGTATAATTGGTGGCTGTCATTGGACAGAAGAAAGTTAGCAATATAACTATTAATTAGTAACTACCCAGGGATGTATACATGTATACAGTTATGTATACATGTATAAATCAGCAGGTAACTGAGCTGAGTAGAACCTGGTAGCAGGGTGGTCCACAACCTAAAACCGAAACATGTAAAACTGGGAACTTTAGAGGAGTACTTTAGATATTATTTGAAATTATGTGCGAGGAGCGCGGGGATTTTAGATGCTCTCTGGTGCAATCTGAGCCTTATTTTGGAGCATTTTTGCACAAAATTTATGACATATTTCAAAATAATTTGGGTTGAGTCAAGAGTTATGAGTGATGAGTCATTTTTCATTGTTCAATTTGTATACTATTACTAGTGTGAATGTAACCAGTAAAATGTTATAAAGCAATGTGTGAAAAATGCAAATAAATATACTATAAAGTGAAACTATATTTCGCTATATTTAATTCGGACTGATCGCCGTTACTGAGTAGAAAATCAAATCTCGTAATAAAGGCTTTAAATTCCTACTTTCCTTTTCCTAATTGCTGCCCAGGCATCTGCTGCCCCATGGAAGCAGGAGGCAGCTCATCACTCGCAATTTCATTGTCAGTTCACTACTACTCGTGCAAGCGTTTGATGTCTCCTCCTTGTTAGAAGGAATCTGATGAAATAGGCTGGTTATTGTGAGCTGTTTTTTATTCATGGCGTATTGCGAAGCGCTATGATATGAGGCTCAGGACACGTGAAAGTCTATGTCGGACTAGTTATTCGTTTGGCTAGTTGCCCCATTAGACAACTAAAAAATTTCTAGTTGTGTAATATTCCTAACATCCTTTGAGCCAGGGTGCTATCGCACGACATTCTCATGTAATATTTTCAAAGGTCGCCGAAAAAGCGGCCTGCGAGGCACGCGTCTGTGGCTGTGCACATCGACGCTGCAGGCGTGCCTGCTAGCTGGGGCGGCATTGATTGAAGTACGGGAAGGGGGGGGCGCACACAATTGTTTCAGTCGTGTGGTGCTAATCACTACTGAAATGTAGGGGGTGGGCACCGCTGGACTACGAGAGAGCGACAGCAAAACTCTTTCCTGGAATTGAGGAAAAAGCTACAATTGGGAATGACACACGAGTGTGCCGGCACGCAAAAATAAACGTGTGAATTTCATAACGATTTTCCAAGGATTACCATTCTATAATCTTACGGGTCTACGTAGGCATGCCCGCAGGCACACAGGCACACACGCATGCACGCACATACAGGCACGCGCGCATGAATCAGAGCAAGCAGCTCAGAAGACGTAGACGCACTGTATGACTCGACTGCCCGACAGGTGGGAGCCCATGCACAGAGTAAAACAGTGTAATAGACTGTAATAGTATATGGCATATGCTACAAGCGCATGCTGTGACTACGCGTACGTCGTCCCGTTCGACAGTGCAGTACAGTTGCATTTTGCTTTGTTTGTGTTGTTTCTTGCTTTGATATTTCAAACCTGTCGGCCTTACATGTTAAAACCCCTCGTGGACCACACTGCTGGTAGCAACCCAGGAACCACGAACATGGACAGAACAGGATCCTCTCAAAAGAGACAGATTGTGATGCATGCACCAAGCCACAATGACAAGCCTACTAAGGATGTCGAGCATGTTTATTCACTTTGAAACATGATCACACCTTATTGCTGACATTGCATCTCCTTGACTGTACATACCTCATCTTTTGTTTCCACCGAATTTGGCGCATTTGGGTTGGATCTACGAGCCAGCTTCGGCGCAACGATGTTAGATAAGCACACCGTCCTCTCAGGAGGGGGTCCTCCCTTTGGCTGGCCTCTCACCACCACCGCATCGCCAGACTGAACCTAATAAAGAAAGACATCCATACATCAGATGTCAGTATTTGGTATAGTCTATAAATACACCATAGTTTCAATTACACTTCCAATTAGGAACAATCACGAAGAACATGGAATTTTGATGAATAACAATTAAACAGCTGTTTGTCTGATGCCCTGGAGATCCAGTCCCAGCTGTTACCTGTTTAACGATTCCATGGTGCAGCACTGGAGCAGTTGCTTGTGCAGACATAGCTATATCGGAAAAACAGTAAAAGGCAAAATGTACTAGAACAACTACAGATAAATAGTATGTACATTTTGTGATTCACTAACAGCTGGTTGATTAAATATGATCTAGCAGAGCTTATAAGTTGTATCCTCGTGTTATCTCAGCCAGGTTGTCAATAACATTCCTGTGTGTCTGCGCCTGGTTCATCTGGATGGGGTAACTGCATGAACGTATAATAATATTTAATAATATTTATTGATTTATATTGGCAGATCATGCCAGATGTGTGTAGGACCAGTCATCTATTACTAGTATAGCATACACTAGCTCTAGTACTATAGCCCGCGTGCATTGACTGCCGCAGTCAATGTACGCGGGCTATAGTACTACTACTAGAGCTAACCATACACGTAATCACTTTACAGCCAGTGCTGTGTGTATAGTAGTAAACTAGTATCTCTAGCTATAATGCATATACACTAGGGCACCTACAGCATAGTCTATAGATACAATCTCCGTAATACCGTATAACCGCAAACCGGCATAAATGTTCACAACAAATACGCGATAGCTAACATAATTTATTAACTGTAGCAGTTGAAAAAGCGCCGTTGAAGCATTTCGGTTATGCGAAATAAGTAATTTCTTAATAAACCTTACCGTACCTATGAATTTTTTAGGCTTCTAACTACCGCAGAATTGACAGTTCACTGACGCTTGTTGGTGATGTGGCGAACGCTTGCATGGTAGGACCGCAAAAACACATGAAAAATATATTGGTAAAAACATTTATTATGTACCTATACGAGCTATTAATTAATTTTTTGATAATTAATTCATGCAAAATCTGTAGTAGGTAATACTCTCTTTTTAGTGATATTTTAAACGGGTTATAGCCCAATGAAACGAAATAATTGATGCGAAAATGGCGCCAGG
Organism: Priapulus caudatus; assembly: GCF_000485595.1. Taxonomy (NCBI): domain Eukaryota; kingdom Metazoa; phylum Priapulida; class Priapulimorpha; order Priapulimorphida; family Priapulidae; genus Priapulus; species Priapulus caudatus. The sequence goes on from NW_014577250.1 coordinate 469,494, forward strand.
TATGATTCTAAGAGTGAAGATTAGTAAACTGTTTTCATTTGATTTGGATATTAGTGTTGGTCTTGATTGGTTTAGTCGCCTCACCGTTTTGTACTCACAAAATCCTAAGATATTTTTAATGATTTTATGGAAAGGCCTAAATTGCACGAATACGGATGTGTCCCAGTGCCAGTGCCACACTGCCAGTGGCAGTGCCCATGCGGCATGCAGTGGCAGTGGCAGTGGCACTGGCAGTGGCAGTGGCACTGCCAGTGTCACTGTCACTGATACTGATAGGATTAGGGTCTATGTCCCCCAGGGTACTGCCGGAACGTACCCTGGTAACTATCTAGCTGATATGGTTAGGGTTAGTGTTAGGGTTAGGGAGTATAGGCGTAGGCGACTCCCTATACTCGTTAGTGGAGTAGGCGAGGTACGGTCCGGCATATTAGATGGTAGTATTTAGTACCAGGGTACGTTTCGGTATACCGGACCGTGGTGTTGTCAATCGGTTGTAATTTCGTAATCGATCATCGGTTGGACCCAAGTAACCGATGATCAGTTACAATCGGTTACTCGGGGTGTTGTCTGTTGAATGCCTGCGTGTGCGTAACGTCGTGTGCATCTACGTGTGTGCATGTATGTGCTTGTTTAGCCCTGTTTACTGTTTG
>NW_014577250.1:472116-481097 GCF_000485595.1 Priapulus caudatus
GCTGATAGTGATACTTACTACTAGTACTACTACTAGTACTACTACTGCTAGGTCCTAGGGTCTATGTCCCCCAGGGTACTATCGGAGGGTACCCTGGGTACGGTTCGATATATCAGAAAGTACCTCGGGATACCAGCGATATGTCGCTGTGTACCCTGCATTGTCCCACCATACCCTGACTTTCAGCCAACTGATCATGAAAATCATGCAGAATATGCATTTAATAAATATAATATGGTTTTGCAGAAAAATGATAATTTTTAGTGGATGACAACATTTTACGCTTCTCCCCTATACTGGTGGGTGACCGTGAGGTATTACCGCCGTCACGTGCATATTGATTTTTTTTATATTTGATGTCAATATCAAACCATTCTTATTTATGCATTATTATGGTACCGTAATGCATGATAGTATTACATTTACAATGATAACATTAAACTACGAGACTACTAGCTTTTATTAATTTTTCTAAATTATTCATATTAATTGATGATTCATCAATTAATCTCAATATTTTTGCTGTTTCACAGACTGTGTGTAAAAGTCAGGGTACGGTGGGGCAATGCAGGGTACGCAGCGACATATTGTATAGTACTCCGCGGTACTTTCCGATATATCGAACCGTACCCAGGGTACCCTCCGATAGTACCCTGGGGGACATAGACCTTATCAGCGGCACTGGCAGGCAAGCACTGGTGGGCACTGATCAGTGCAGTGCCACTAATCAGGGCCGTACGCAGCAGGGGGCAGCAGGGGCAGTTGCCCCCCCCTAGAGATTTTCAGAGTATGCCTTTTAATGGGACAAATAGGGCAATAGAGGGCGTGGGGAGTACCTTTGCCCCCCCCTACAGAAAATTTCCTGCGTATTTGCCCCCCTACAGAAAATTTCCTGCGTACGGCCTTGCCTGTGCCAGTGGCAGTGCAGTGCCGTGGCAGGGCCTGGCACTACGCTAAAACTGTTGACAGTGTTGTTACTGTAGTCTAGTGTTAGTATTAGTAAGGGCGGGCAGTCGAGCCGTTTTACTAATAACATTATGGTATATAAATACAATTTGTATTCACTACCAAAATATTAATGTTTATGTACTTTCGTATGGCCAATAGTTTAGCGTAAATGACGATCAAATGATCCTCAACACAAGTAAGAACTAACACAGTCACAGTGCCACTGTCAGTCCCACCCCACGCACACCTGACCTGTCCACAGTCTCACAGAAAGAGAAATCACTTTGTGCACAAAACAAGAACAATGCCATGGCGTGTGTACTGTGACATGATTGTGTGTTGCAGACTTGCATAGAAGCATTTGAACGGCATTTATGTGGAATTGTTAGGTGATAGATAATACACAAACATTAAGACTTTGATAATGAATACAGTTTGCATTTGTTTACCATCATTTTATTATTAAAACGACCCAGGCAGTCGTGACTCTGTTTACTGGAGTGCGTGTACTGTTGTATCATGAATGCATTGACGATGTCTGTATATTGACAATATGAATTGACGTTGGTCTCGCAGCTTGGTCAGGCTAACCAACACAGTAGTTTATGGACAGTATTTTAGTATACACTGAGTGTAATGTGTACTAATTTCATCTGCAAGATGTTGCTGCCATATAAAGTACTAATTAATGTGTATAACTTTGTTTCAGGACAGTCAACAGTCATTGTATCCTTACAATTTATCTGTTCCTTCACTGAGGGAGAGAAAGCTATGGGCAATCTTATCAGCTGGCTTGCATTCCTTATCGCTAGCAATGCTTGGTTTGGGCATTTCAGGCTCTGACATCGATGCGGAATATTCACCATTTTAAAAGGTTGCCATAATTATGTGAACTTCTCTTAAAATGAGTAACATGCACTTGTGAGTGTATGGGATGCAATGGAGACTGATTGCAGGAAAACACAGATTTCGTAAACAGTGTATGTGTAAGTGTCACTGTCTAGTGAGATAGCGGTGCGTTACATGAGTCAAAGATTAGCCACCCGAGGTGTTGGCAGTAGGCTATATAATTATTTCTATCAATTTTATTTACAAATGATTTAGCATGCCACTTTTTGGGCAGTTAAACCCCCTTTTGAGCTCATCTGACGTAGTCAGATGCAGCTTGTAGAATCGCATGATTGTACGTCCGTCCGTCCGTGCGTCCGTCAACAGTTGGGCACAAATCTTAACCGCTCGACGTACGGTCACGATATTTAGGACGTGGGGGGGGGATCGTGAAAAGGACTCGGGAAAATTAATTTGGGGGTCAAAGGTCAATATGTGTAAACGGAGGGGGAATATTTCCCCCTTAACTTATGGTATAGGAGGAAATACGGAATTGCGACACAAATCTCAACGGCTCGACCTATTCTCTTAATATTCGGTGTATAGTGTGATGGGCAGGAAACCCATCACCATTGAGAAATTGGAGGTCACAGGTCAAAGGGCAGTGGGGAAAAGGTCAGATATCATACATTTTCTGAGGACGTGGCCTAACGGACAGAGTGAAAAACTTTTTGAAACTTTGAAAAACAAAGGTGTCACTACGCACGACTTAAATGTTACGTTTATAACCGTAGCAACAGACCTCAGATGAGCCCAGACGCTCTGCGGCTCTTGTTTAAATAATGCAAGACCTAGTTTTAATTTTACATTGTAAGTAAGGTGGCCCTTATTTACAAATTACGTAATGTGTAAAATTAAATATCCCGGTTGTCGTAACACAGGGCATTACTGTAAAGTGCTGCGATCCTGAGTCGTTGCGAATGCATGAACTACTAGCGTATGAAATTACGGGGAGGCAATGAGTGTGATCGTGGAATTAGGTACGGTACAACATGTCATATTCAGCTAAATTCTCGATGGGTGAGTTTGTCTAGTTGTGACATGACTATTTGTATTAGTAAATTACCCATATATGAAAAATTGCTGATAAGCCTTTGAAAAAATTTATATCCATGTGGCTTGTATTATGTAAGAATAATATATGTCTATGTAAGTTTAGTGAACATATTCTATGTAAGGTCATGTACAGGAATCTAGTATCCTTACAGTTGACTACACAGAGATCCTCGCTGCCATATCAGATACTGCTGTACTGTAATGGCTGGTATTCAGGGGCCTTTGTCATTGCAGAACTCCTAGTGTTTATATACAAAGGTAAGTACCATTTTTCATCTTCACAGTTAAATATATGCGGGGTATGCACTTGCCTTCATGCCCACAGCGTGCTTTCAGAAAAGTATGATATATAGTATAACCAAAAAAGGCATACAGTGCGTCTCATGCATAATTCCACACCTATGATAGTTCATTTGTGCTCAGTAAAACTGACCACCAAAGTTATTGTGCACTTAAATATCACTAGCATCTTTCAATGATATTATATCTTTTTATGACTGATAATGCTTTGCCTGACAGGCTATTAGATATTGTTACAAATGTGTCTAAAAATGGCGTGACTGTGGAAAAATGGTTTGCCAATTCATGACTACATATGTGTAACCAACTCGTAGGTGAAACACTACCGTACGCTCGAGGAAACCTACCAGCTGAGATTATCCTATTGCTACTACTCGGATGTCTCGAGGGAGTGCGACTGTTCCTAGGTATGTCGATTTCGGGATTCATATCACCTATCTCGTACCACCATCGCAGTTTCAAAGCGATATTGCTGCCAGGCACACATGTTGGCATTTTTCATACAGCTTTACCAAGCCGTTGAACTAGCATGAAATAAATGACAACCATTATACTGTCAAGCTATTATCACTCTACCCACGATGTACGTTGACCTTGATGTACATTGACCGCTCTACAAATTGATTAGGTGTCCCCAGGTTAGAATCACGGTGTAAATAACGGCGATTTTATAAATAAATGAATAAACTGTTCCTCCTCGCTCATCCATCGTGTAAATAAAGGTTATTTTATAAACAAACAAATAAAGTAAGATCCACACTCCCCTCGCGCATCCATCGTCTATCTCGCCAGCGGCATCTCCCTCCGTCTTGTCGCAGGTCAGAAGGGCAACCTGACGGAGCGAGGCATGGCCGTGGGGCTGTCGCTCGTGCTCAGCATGGCCACGCTCGTCGGCTTCCTCTACCTGACGCTGTGGCAGACGTACGTGCTGCGGCTAGAGGTGATCCTCACTGGCATCGGCCTCGCCTTCATCGGCCTCGAGCTCATCTTTGGTCTAATATCGATCATCAGCTTCGCGAGGTGAGTTCCTCCGCATGTTCGTTCATTACGACGATTGTGTTTGTGACTTACGGCAATTGCGTTTGTGACTTACGACGATTGTGTTTGTGACTTACGACGATTGTGTTTGTGACTTACGACGATTGTGTTTGTGACTTACGACGATTGTGTTTGTGACTTACGGCGATTGTGATCGTTCCATACGATGATTGTGTTTGTTCGTTATGACGATTGGCCTGCCCTTTTTTCGTTTGGCTGCGACGGGTGTTGAGAAATAAATTGGGAGTGATTTTTGTCAGTTTTGTTTTGAAAAAGGGGGAGCAATAATTCTGTGAGATAAAATGAGTGAGGCAGAGAATCTGTTTAGACTGGTGTTGAGAAATAAATTTGGCATAATTTTTGTTAGTTTTGTTTTGAAAGAAAGAGCAATTCTGTGAGATTAAATAAGTGAGACAGAGAATCTGTTTGTCCTCACGCATCAGGATCCCTCTCTTTGGGGGGGGGGAGGGCTGTTGACCCTGGTTTCTTATTACTATGTGTCAAAGAAATCCTGTCAGTGCTGTTCTCATGTAAACGCAGTCTTATTCAGCAGGTGGTCTCAGTATTAATTCATTGTTATATTATTCAATGCAATAATTGGATCAATAAGTCTCTATGGTTAGGAGGTAGGTAGGTGATCTTAAATGGTGTACAGATCCTAGGCTGCCATTATTTCTTCCAGGGCAGCTCCGTATGGATGATTGCTTACGAAACAACCAGGTGGCAGCACAAGTATGAAAATAATTGAGTACGTTGAAGAGATCCCTCATCACCACCAAGCTCTGCTAACAACCAGTATAACGGTTCTGCTAGTTAACTAATTAAGGATAATTATAACACAGTCTATACCCAATTTAGTCTATCAGTGGTCATTAGTCTATCTATTAGTGCTGACAGTGGCAACAGAAGTTACAGAACTAATGTGGGCACTGTCTAAGAACTGGCCAGCTCTCTTTTTATTGCTGACGTCCAAGTGCTGCTAAACGTCAAAGATCTAGTCCATGTATAGAATCATGAAAAATCTGCCCATGTACAGAAACAGAGGCGCATTCATTGTTAGAAACATTACATCGTAAGTAGTTACGACATCATGTCTGAAACGTCTTAACTTCTGAAGTAAAGCGCTATGAATAACCTGCAACATTTTACACTTATGATAGTCATAACTATTTATATGGTTCTGACAACATGCACCTGGTCTTTATCCGTCCATGAATGCAAAAAAGAAGGACGTAACACTGTTGGTCATTGGTTAACATCTATAGAATTGTCCCAGCCGTACAACAGTGATAACTACCACGTATCTTGCTGTCATGAACCGCTGTTGCAAGTGTAAATCCTGCCAAATATTTTGTGCGTTTTTTTTATACATTTACTAAAGCCTAGAACTGATGAATTCGGAAGGCAGCAATTCTCTTTTTACATCGCAAACCTGTTTCTGCTGGCCACACTATTTTCTTCTGAAAGACGTGTAAATACTAAATATAGGTGTATTTCACCTGAGAATCTCTCGAGAACTTGTTGCAAGAAGAAGAAAAGAAGAAGAAACATCCGTGATGTGGCATGATCTAAATAAGGTTATTCTGCTATGTGTGTACGTGCACGTGTTTGTGTTTGTAAGTGCGTGCATGTGTGTGTACACGCGGGGGTGTAGGGCGTATATGTGCACGTCCGTGCGTGCCTGCGTGTGTGTGTGAGTGGGAGTGGAAGCGTGCGTGAGAGTGCGTGTGTGCCTACGGGCGTGTGTACGCACGAGAATGAATGTGTATCCTCGTGACGTGACTATCATCTTTTCCCGTCGACCGTGAGAAGCACGTTGGACGCAGTCTCTGACGTCTTCTCTCCATCTACAGCTCATCCCAGTATTTAGCTCATTCTGTAACTGTGCGCGTGCATTTCGCTAGGGTTAGCTTAATGGAATTGCTTACCGAGTCTTTTCCGTTTAGTGTTCCGTGTACAGTATAAAAATAGAGTTTGTACATATGACATTTAATTCTTGTTTATCTTCGAATGAAATATATGTAAATATATATATATGATATCCTTTACTTCACATGCTCTTGGTGTTTAATCAATTTGCTTGATTGTTATTTAGTGGTCGAATATTTGGTGAACTGTGTATATATATGGAAGTATATTGTTTATCACAGTATTTACCAGTCATTACTGTTATGTAAATCATTTGTAAAGTGTATGCTTATTCAGAGGCGAAGAGCTCAATGGGAACTGGTACTTGAAAGGAAAACGTGTTAGTGCTTTGATCAGAACTACCACGAGTCACACAAGTGTTGCATTTTTGTATAAGTAACATCAAATACATGTATTATTAACCCTTGGTAATATTTCTCTGCCACCTGGTTGATTTTAACTGTATCCATTTGTTCCACACACATGTTTCCTGTTGCCTGCACATACACTCTTCCTCCGCACAATTCGCTCGTTTCAACTGTGTATAAATATACACGTTGATATGTCTCCTGACATGTTACCTGTGTTTACTCACGGTTGCTACATTCATTGGTTATTCAGTTATATGTTTTAAAGCTCTTGTTGTCACCACTCCATTGCCGTTAGTAACAACATTACCACCGACTGCACTTTTACTATTTATTATTCTTTTTCTAGTTTTCACCTTTTATTAGCCGCGTTCACACGTAGCAAGAAATCCGGTATTTAGCGTTCACACGAGGCAAAATGCGCGGTCCAAGAAATACGGGTATCTAACAGATCCGTATTTGATGTAAATACGCGGCTTCCCAGACCCGAATAATTTGCCGTGCTTGAGAAATACCGGACCTCTTGGACCGCGCATTTCCTCGTGTGAACGCTAATACTGGATTTCTGAAGCCGCCGTATTTTATAGACTGGTCGCGCCTCGACAGTTCCAGTGTAACGCGAGGTGGAACTGTCCGAGCGCGGACCAGTCTACGTATTTTTATCGGCAGTTGTGGCGCCATTGCATTGTTTATTTCGCATTGTTCGCTTGATTGTTTAAAGCAGCTCGCAGCTCGCAAATACCGTATTTCTGGAGCCGCGAATCAGCGTGTGAACACTCGGCCGCGTATTTGTTTCAGATTCGGTATTTCGCAAATACCGTATTTCATAAATACGAGGTCTCGTGTGGACGAGGCTAATATGTGTATGGAATATTTCTCCGGCCATTTTTTTTAATGGAAACACAATGTTGCCTTTGTGTGCACTGGTTATGGGCGCAATATGTTACCCTTACCTTTGGGTGCACTGTTCATATTGATCACTATGTTGCTTTTATTATGTATGCACTGCTACGATTCCCAATTTTACCCTGATTTTCTTCGTCTGTACGTCTGTTTTCCATTGGTTATCCGTCTGTATCAGGGGTGGATAATGACAAATTCACCATGTGACAATGAAATTTCGTCATTAATCACCCCTCTGTATGCATGGCATGCTTTCGCGACGTATACACACTCTGGTTCCAGATATTCCAGTTTTCGTCTGTCTGTCTGTCTATCAATCAGTCTTGCATTTTTAGGTGTTATTTTGTCCTTTCCTCCCATCCATGTGTAATTGATACTTGTTACTAGGGTGACAACTATCGTACAAGAAATATATGTGAAATCTACCAGATTGAAATAGCATTTGCTCCTTGTCCCCCACTACGTCCGAAGGGTGCAAACGAATGGAGCAGTGCTGTTGAATAAATCCTTTGAATCTTGAATCATAGATTTTCTCCCGTATGCACTGAGGATAAAATAGCTCTGTGTAAACCTAGATCGCGCACGTCATTAACTACCCATGAAAACCTTGTAGCACCCCCTCGTTATTTAACTTTCGCGCGTTGTCATGACAACCGCCAAGTTTGTGTTGTCGTCTCGAGCGAGAGAATGTCACGAGGAACAACCGAAGAGCACAGCTTGTGCTCCTAGTGGCAGCGTATATAGTGATACCTAGTGCTAGCGCGCTGAAACCTTACTCGCATAATATCAAATATTACAGTGAGGTAGGTAATAGGGAGGCGAGACATGCCGGTTCTGCGGGCAACAGTATCTAGAATATGCGGAAACCTTAAAGGTGCGTGTAATGAGAATGGTTCGTGCATACGGCGCATAGTTCCGCATAATATGAGCTGCCCGTATATTGCTGTATCTTGATAATTTGATGTTGTTGACCGGATGAGAGAACCCCCACGAAAGATGATAACGCTATATATAGTTGAGGGTGCGGTGAGCGAACGAGAGAGTGAAAAGGCAAGCGAGATGGATGAATGGAGATAGAAAGAGAGCGAATCAGGGGACTTGCAGGTGTAGTTTCGTTAATGTGCTCATACGGTTTGCATCGCTAGGATAACCTCTTTCACACAAACTGGCCGAAATGAAGCCGCTATCAGCGGTTTGCAACGCTACGGAAATGAATACTCGTCAACGCTGTCCAAGCAGCCACCCAGCCGTTGTCAGTTGTAGTATTGATTTTCTGCTGTCATTATGTGGATGTGCGCAGCATTTGTAACGCTGGTAATACGAGTGTTATATAACAATCTGCGCGTTTAATCTATATGATATGTAGTCGCTCAACTGTACGTTTGTCCTCTCTCGCACTCGCATATTCGCTTGCTCTCTCTCTCTCTCTCTCTCTCTCTCTCTCTCTCTCTCGCTCTCTCTTTCTTTCCTTTCTCTCTCTCGCGCTCTCTCCGTCTCGTCTCTCTCTCTCGTACTCTCTCTCTGCCTCTCGTCTCTCTCTCTCTCTCTCTCCTCTCTCTCTCTTCTCTCTCG
>NW_014577250.1:484512-490468 GCF_000485595.1 Priapulus caudatus
CCCACACGCCGCTCTCTCTCTCTCTCTCTCTCTCTCTCTCTCTCTCTCTCTCTCTCTCTCTCTCTCTCTCTCTCTCTCTCTCTCTCTCTCTCTCTCGCTCTCTCTCTCTCTCTCGCACTCTCCTTCTTTCCTTTCTCTCTGTCGCGCTCGCTCTCTGCATCGTAATTAGTCTACGGAAGCCATTTGTGGATAACGACATCGACGTCGTCGCATAACACATGTATATTATTAGCTGTTGGCCAGAACAGGACGTCGGCTTCTGGACACGACGACGTCGAAGTCAGTCGTTTACGAATGGCTTCCGTAATCATACATGTATTATTAGCTCTTCTTCCGATCGATGAGATCACCCTCTGGTGCACGAATCTGTGCAGTTTCGATTGTCGCCGCGAACATCGTGTGAAACCACTGATCTCTATATACTAAGTTGTTTAGTAAGTTACTTAGTTAATTAGTCAGTTACTTAGTTAGTGAGTTGCTTAAGCGGGGGACACACCATGCGAATTTCGCTGCGATCATATCCGCAGCGAAATTCGCGGCGAAAATATTCGCACTCGATCGCATGCGATAATTGAGCGGACACACCATGCGAATTTATTCGCACGACCGCAGCGGACACACTAAACGGGATCTACTGTCTGTCTTTACTGTCTGTACGCAGCGGTAAAACTCCGCAGCGAAAATATCAAACATGTTTGATCGCTGCGAATTTCGGTGCGGATGAAATTCGCCCGCGCTTGAGCGTACAACGCCATGTGAATTCCGCGGCGGTTTTAAAATCCGCTGCGGTCGTGCGAATAAATTCGCATGGTGTGTCCCCCGCTTTAGTTAGTAAGTAAGTTACTTAATTAGTTTGTTAGTTAGTTAGGTATAGTATACAGAGATCAGTGTGTGAACCCCCTCCGATTACGCGCCCGTCTGCGTGCGCGCGTGCTGTGTGTTTTTAACCGTGTTTACAACAACAACACGCATCAACAGATGTTCGCATCGACGTGTTACTTGGCGCATAATGCGATGCTAGTGTGGTATAGAGCGCAGGAGTGTGTGAGGGGAGGGAGAGAGAGAGAGAGAGACAGAGACAGAGAGAGAGAGAGAGAGAGAGAGAGAGAGAGAGAGAGAGAAGAAGAGAGAGAGTAGTAGTAGGACGGGGAGGGGGGAGAATGGAGAAAGTTAACATAAAAATAAACAAGATTGAATGGGATTAGGAGAGACAGATCGCGATACTTAGTGATAGAGAGACAGATTGCGATAGTGATAGAGAGACAGATGGCGATAGTGATAGAGAGACAGATCGCGATAGTGATAGAGAGACAGATCGCGATAGTGATCGAGAGACAGATCGCGAGAGGAAACAAGAACGGGAGACGGAGAGACAGCGGATGACGAGAAATGGAGAGAGCGGCAGAAAGCGAAAGAGTGAGGAGTGGGAAGGAGATGGAGAGGGGGAGGGAGATAGAGAGAGGCGTGAACGATTATTGCTATCGATAAAGGAAAACCTACATGCGCGAACATTGAAGCAAACGGTATTGTGCGAACAATGCTGGATTTTATTTAAATACGCCAATAAATACGTGATTTATTCTGATAAAGATGTCCGCAAAAGATATACATTGTTGATGGTAAAGCTTTTCACGATCACTGACAATGTGAATGCGTGCGTAAGCAAAACACAGAATAGTCTGTAGCGCAGGCACATTTGGGTAGGGCTCGGATTTAACATGTCATTTCATATAAACGTCTTATTCAGAATTATTTCATCATTTACCCATATCATATTATGTTATAACAATATCAATAATAACTTAAATACATGATTTTTGAACTCATACATGTACTGATACCTGTCTACCTATACGCACAAACGCACGCATGCACATATGCACGCACGCACGCATGAACACATACATGCACACCACAGGCACTTGGAACGTCTCAATGAAAAAAATAATGGTAAATAAACACGAAATGTATTTACTACCAGTCTTAATGTTTCTCTACTCTATTTCGCCTATTATTGTCGAAAACTTGCTGTAAATACCGTTCAAATGCTCATCTGCAACACACAAGTACACCGCACGCACCCCCTGTGCACAAACAACAAGAATAAAAGGGGACTCGTGTTATTTACGATTATTTTTTTTATTGAGACGGTCCAAGTGCCTGTGATGCACACATGCACGCACGCATGCACACATGCACGCACGCATGCACACATGCATGCACGCACGCACACGCACGCACGCACGCACGCACACGTACACAGGTATGGGAATATGCAGTTGCACAACAGCTGCATTCCTTATAACCGACGTAGCGACGCTGTCTGTCAATATGGATGACGTGTCTCTAATATATTACCTACTACGCTTGTATCAACGCATGTGCTGCAATCAGTATGCTTGATTGGCACTCGCGATGTTAATAAATGTAATGATATGTGACTATATTGACAAGCGCCTGCGACATGTGTCGTAGTAAACACGCTTACTATATATATATATAACCTGAAACTGGACGGATTGTATGAGATCTGAACCATCACTACGACTACACTTGCCTTTTTCATACGTTCGGTGGAGGGGCCTCCCTCGAACGCTGTATTCATACTCTCCCTCTAATACTTACTGCACTCCTACTACGTATCAGCCTGTAACTGGCTACTACCCTCCTTTTCTCCCGTAACTGGTTTTGGTCTTCCTTTCCCCCTGTAACTGTCTTCTCCCTTTCCCCCTGTAACTGTCTTCTCCCTTTCCCTTTTCCCGTATGTGTCTGGGTGTCCTTCTTTACCTTGTATAACTGGCGTCTGTCATTTTTCCTCTCGTGACAGGCTGCTGTCTTCCGTTCCCCTTGTAACTGGCTGCTCTTCCTTTTCTCCCGTAACTGGCTTCGTTCATTTTTGTCTCCTGTAACAGGCTGCACTCTTCCTTTCCCCCTGTAACAGGCTGTGCTCTTCCTTTCCCCATGTAACTGGCTGTTCCCTTCATTTTCCCCCGTAAGTGGCTGAGTGTCTTTCTTTCCCTTGTAACTGGCTACGCCCTTCTTTACCCCGTAACTGGCTGCGCATCCTCCTGTAACAGGTTGCTGTCTTCCTTTCCCCTTGTAAATGGCTTCTCCTTTCTTCTTCCCCCACGTAACTGGACGGATGTGTCTTCCCCGTTCCCGATACGGGCTGTACATTTTCCATTCCCGGAGGAAAAGAACCCGTCCCTTGAAATTTCCATGAATTCCCCGTTCCCCTCTCGTAGCTGGATCGGATGCCCGTTAGACGTTGGATCGGATTAGCCGCGTGTCGCGACTCAACTCAACAATTTCACTCGCACAATTGCATCCCACTAGCACATATCTACGAAAGCCTAGAAGGCTCATGCGAAATGCGAAATCTGAAGCAACCAATCAAAGAATGTGTTGGTCTTGACGAATCACATGGCCGATTATTATAATTACTACAAAGACAAAGATGGCGGCCATCTCGATTACAAACAATGTGTTATAAAATCTTTAATTCAATAGCACTAGCATGTTACCCGTCTTCGAAGGTTTTTTTGAGGTGTGCATATTCGTTGTACAACAGTACAGTAGACTTCCCATTAGTCGTCACACCTCATTGTTTGTAATCGAGATGGCCGCCATACACATAATAAATATACACATAGAAAAATTCACATAAATATACACATAGAAAAATTCATCTTTCTAGTGCTCCCGTCAGGTGTTTTCACCTTAGACCTCGTAATCTTCATCTCGAATTTTGCATTTCGCATTTCGCAATTCGCCGTTCGCATTTCGAATTTCGCATGAGTCTTCTGGGCTTTCGTACATATCCCCTTCAATTGCTCTACGACATTTATGTGGAGCAACGAGAGAACACCGGCGTGGTTGACAGAAAGGAAGTTGATGAGCGCCGCATCCTCGTTAGCCATTGTGTTGGTTTATGGTGTGCTATACTTCTTATTACGCTGTCGGGCTGTGCCGTGCTATACAGTCTGGTATCCTACTATAGTCACATGACCGATGACGACACTACATGCGTTTAGCAACGGGTATGACGTCAGACTTGATGACCTCATCACAGACGCTTAGCAGGCAATAGAATGGCAAATCGGCACACGTCATCGAAAACGTTTAGCAGACGCCGTGACATCGATACGGGGGACGGCCGCCACGAACAGTTAGCAATCGATGTGTCAATTCCGTAGGCGTCATCACATACGCTTAACAGACGACATGACGTCAGTTTCATTAACGTCATCACCGGCGCCTAGCGAACGACGCGACATCGGTTCGATGACGTCATCACATATGCTGAGCAAGCGACGTGACGTCAGTTCCACGCGTTCTGTCTGCTCATCTCTTCGAACGTCATCGACGCCTGCACGCCTGGCAGAAGCTTTCTCTCCCACATCTCTAGCGAGTGCTGAAAGCTGGCGCTCATGTTCACAGTCGGCCATCGCTTCTTGACGAGGTTGAACGCGCAGCGCAGCGTCATGTCGTGGTACTTCATCATGTACTGTATAATGGCGCAGGTGGCGCGCGAGTCGCCCTCGAGGCTGTGCACGAGAACGTTCTTGTCTTTGCGACGCGCCGCTTCGATGAACGTCGATATGTCCTCGAAGTACGGCAGCATGTCCGTGTTGCGACTCTCGCCAACCCCTAACCAGAGACGCGCGCGCGGGTGAGAGGTTTCGAGCGCGCACGTGCACGGACAGTCGCTCTTGCGGTGTCGCGGGATCTGGTGCGGCTCCATGTTGGAGATGTCGACGATGCTCTCGATGTTGAGCTTGCACAGCAGGTGCTCGTTGTAGGCCGTCTCTATGTTTCCGATGAAGAGAAAATCGAGAATCTGCGAGCAGTTTTCGTCGCGGTAGAAGTTCTTGCCCGCAAGCTCCTGCAATGCGTGAATTTTATTATTCGCTCATGTTAATATTACCTGATCTAATGTTGTTTCTTTCCCCGACCTTGTGAGATAGTTTCCCGAGTCTATTTCCAATGTTTTTTTAAGAGACCCGACAAAACAACGATTTATTTATCATTATAACGCTTATTATTGTAAAATAGTTGGTCTGCGACTAAATAACGTGGTAGCAAAACGGCATCGACGATTTTGGTGTTTTTAGAAATTCGGGAAAACTAGGCGCTTCATGATTATTAATTGAAGTGAGAGATTGCGTTGTCTCCGCACCGCTCTACTATAAGTGTATAATTTCAACAGAATAATATTTCTTTTAACATTTAAACTGCAGGGTGTCTTATAATTAATACAGGCAGACACTGCAATAGACAATTATCATATAATTGTACTTGTTAGTATATCCTCTCGACTTGCAATCAATCATTTTCAAATGTTCAATATAATATGTCTTTTGCCCATATTGGGCATGCACAAACACAGACTCCTGCCTATGATACAGTAGGCCTACATAGAAATGCTGGAAAAGTTGGCGCCTTATAATTACTAAACTTTGATATTTGGATAGATATTTTTCACGTTGTTACTGTTTATTGGGTAGGTTAAAGTGAGTTCTTTCAGCAATAGATAAGTAGACACGACAATATTATTGTAGATAACGGACATGAATGCTTTTGCCAAGCACCAATTAGTAAACCATACAGTTGTTAAGAGATAAAACGACTGATATTCCTTGGATAATTATGTCCATTTCAACGTTCTCAGTCGATCTCAGTTCTTCTTGAAAGGGAATATTAGTTTAGAAGATACGCGATCAACCAGCCGGAGCGAATCAAGCAAATGAAAAGACCTGTTATGTAGTGTAATCATAAAAATAAATTCTGTATGAAGTCCCTTAACGTAGAGATGAATTCCTCAGTAATTGGCTATGACAAGGCATATCTCACCATGCATCCAGCGTGGAACCTAATGCTAGGGGCACACGAGCGTATTTTATCGCCCGATCGCGGCGATTAAAATCGCAAGCGAATTTAATCGCCCGATCACGAA
>NW_014577250.1:492833-494826 GCF_000485595.1 Priapulus caudatus
TGTTGACCGATGGGGCAATGTTGTTTCTTTTCTTTTTATTTCGTACGCGTACGCCACTCGACGGAATCACATGATCACATGATGCATCACATGATATCAACAACACGTCCGATTGGTTTAGAAAAATCGATCGGGCGACAAAATACGCCGGACACGGGCACACGAGCGAATTTGCCAGTAAATAATCGCCGGCGTAAATAATCGCCCGAAAATATCTAACATTTTGGATGCGGGCGATTCGTACGGGCGATTAAAATCGGTGTCGACGTGAACGGGCACACGGGCGAATTTTTCGAGCGATTTTAAAATTCGCGGCGATCGGGCGATAAAAATCGCTCGTGTGCCCCTACCTTAAGAACTGCCTGTGATATGACTGGAATGCATTAAAGTTTACATGCAACAAACGAAGCAAATGCCTAGCAGAAATTCCTCATTCTCGAGTCATAAAATTACTAAAATAATTATGCTCTAACATAACTCATTATGATACTAAAACTAATACGCATCATTACATAATTATTGCAACAATCAGCGAGTGATCTACGTTTAGATAACCGATTTTAATTATGTTAGCCGCGTACGCAACACACAATACAATTACGACGACAATTGTTGATCGGTTGATGAAAGCGTTCCGCGGCTGTGGTGTGGGCAAGTGCATATGCACTACCACCACTCGGTGTATGTAACTCCCTACGTTACAGGCTAGCGAGTGTTCACAGCGAAGCTAATAAATCCGTCACGCGTTGGATTGAACGAAATATAAATGTCAAATAAAATGTCGCCCGGAAACGCGCACATGCACGCGTCAGCGAAATGTGCATGCGCCTTTAATTGCGAGTGAATTTGAAAATCAGTGTGCGTGATCGATTTATATATCAATAATATTATATATTTTATATATTATACATTATATATTATATTTAATACATTTTATATTATATATTATATATCTATCTATCTATCGCAATTAGATAAATAAATAAATAGATAGATAGAAGAAGGTATCGATATGTACTGATGATCGATTACTTACCTGGTATTTCCTTACCGATGCTTCCTGGAAGGAACGAGGTGATCGCTCGTGAATCTTGTGAATGGGTCTAGGGAGGTCGGACGGTGTCATGGCGGAACCCCTCTCGCTCGTACCCACCTTACCCGCGCTCGTCAAAGCAACGTGATTCGAGCGGCTCGCCTTTGCTTTGGCACCTAGTGGTGCGAGAAGAAATCCCCGTGACTAGGTAGATATGACCAGGGGTGAATGATGACAAACTATGATGGCAAATTATTGACAAATAACATTTGTACGAAAAACAAAGTATTGACAAATTATTTGTCATTTATCCTTGATACGACTAGTTCGAGTTCGAGAACTCGGGAAGTCTGTCTGCCAAGAGAGACCCGATCCTATCGTGATCAGATACCCGTACATTCACTATCATTATAATAGACTATCACCATAACCATAGACCCTCGACCTGGCTCTAAACATTACATAACCTTAATCCAAACCCAACATTAATCCTAATCCTAAACTTAATAACCTAATACTAGCCCTAACACTAACACTACCCATAATTCTAACGCTAACCCATATTCTAATCTAGCCCTAACTCCAACACGTATATATATACGGGGTTCAACAGAGACACTTAAAGTAGGTTAGACCTATAGGATAATAGATAAAGTAAGAAAAATCTATCCGGCTCTTGAATAGCGCCATTGGCTGCGCCAAGAGCACATATAGCCACTATAGAATGGAAAACCTATAGTTACATGGAAATGGTTTATGCAGTCATTCCAATCGGAAACACCTACAGTAGAGCCACAATGAAAACTCCATCGCGCAACGCAACACGCAGAGAGAGAGAGAGAGATTGAGAGAGAGAGAGAGAGAGAGAGAGAGAGAGAGAGAGAGAGAGAGAGAGAGAGAGAGAGAGAGAGAGAGAAGAGAGAGAGAGAGAGAGAGAGAGAGAGAGAGAGAGAGAGAGAG
>NW_014577250.1:500251-508083 GCF_000485595.1 Priapulus caudatus
TTAAGTACGTAGTAGTAGTAGTAGTAACTAAACTAATAATAGTAGTATAGTACGTATATATACTACGATACGTACTATATATATACTTACTATATATATATATATATATATATATATATATATATATATATATATATATAGCTCTACGTATTTTATCTTTCCCATTTACTCGCTCATCCAACGTTTTTAATCACCTATCCGCCTCCCCTTCCCCTTCCTTGCTCGCTCATCTGTAATCTTATAATCACCTATCCCCCCCCCTCGTTCCTGAGCGTTCGCTCATCCACGTTCCTATAATCACCAGTCCTTCTACCCTTCTCCATACTGCAAAGCTACGACGTCACGTGCATCGAGCGTTTACGAGCGGATCGCATGTAAGTGTAATATTACACGTCTACCCACACAATACTGATAATACTGTACGTTTCTCTATACGGGGCTCGATGCTGAGCGCCTATATATATACAGTATCGCCGTTGAAACGAATCGAACGAACGCCAATATTCTGTTCCATTGCATGATTCACGTGTTCGTTAGTTTAATTATCGGGTTGAGTTCACGCGAGCGCGGGCGTGTATAGTCAGTCGCACACGCACGCGCTCGCGTGCGTGCTCGCGTGTGAGTTCATAAAGGGGCGCACCTGCGTGCATCGTCGCGACAGAAATAGAAGCGGAACAAAATGTGCCACTCATGTGCATCAAGTGCTATTCCAACGAAAATAGTCCCTAACGACCAGAAGCTAATGGTTATTGTTTTATTATAGGTCAACGTTCTCGTTAGCACTACATGTAGACACATAACGTGGGCATATAAAATAAGGCAAGGTAGATAAATAGTCAGATAGATATCTAGGTAGATAGGTATATGGAGTCTATTCCCTCTAGTATGGATGGATGGATGGATGGATGAATGAATGGATGGGTGGATGGATGGATGGAATAGTATATAACAGTGCTTGCTTGCGTTAGGTTCCCGCAGTGCTGCTGTTGAGAGACAAGCACCGAGACAGCGACGAATAGCACGTGCTGCGGTTCGCAGGCACGGCGCACGCACGGAATCGATGCGCGGGAGGCAGGTCGGCAAATCTAGACACGGCGAATGGAAATCGAACGGCCATCCCCGACAAAAGCGGCGGCGGCGGTGCACGGGTGTGTTATAATTATTGTATGTATGCGTGCGGACGCGTGCGTGCGTGCGTGCGTGCGGACGCGTGCGTGCGTGCGTGCGTGCGTGCGTGCGTGCGTGCGTGCGTGCGTGCGTGCGTGCGTGTACGGCCAGTCTCACCGCTAATCACGTACGCGTTAATTAGCCCGCCAGAGGAATCGGCCCGCCGACTGAGGCGCCGCCTGGATTTGCGCACGCAACGTGTGCATGTGTGATTATCGGTCGAAGAGCGTTGGTCGGTTGGCGTTGGTCGCGACAGCTGCGGAAAACTACATCGTTCTTGCTGCTGTCGCACGACCTAATACATATCGCCGGGGGTTAGTTCTACCTGTCCGTCAGGTAGGGTCGTCTAGTTAGTCCGACACCCGACCTGCCATTGGTCAGTCATGAGCGCACGTAGGGTGGCAGATATGCATACACGCTACAGCAACAGATAGATAGATGAGGGGAAATGAGAGCGAGAGAGAACGAGGTGAGAGAAAGAGATGGCAAGAGAAAGGGAGAAAGAACGAGGGAGCGGGGGAGAAAGAGGAGGACACACACGCACACACACACACACACACACACACACACACACACGCGCGCGCGCGCGCGCGCGCACGCACGCACGCACGCACAGAGAGAGAAAGAGAGAGAGAGAGAGAGAGATGGGGGAAGAGAGAGACAATTAGAAGTAAGGAGAGAGAACGGGGAAACAGACGGAGTTCTCTGTATCTGTTTCGCCTACTGGATCATTTCCACTTACTTCACACTCTGCACGCGCGTCAGGTTCGGCATGCTCTTCCATGACGAGTTGACAAACTCGACCTTGATCTCGTGCAGGCCTAGGCAGTCCTGCAGCGACTTCTGCAGCAGGTAGGTGATAGCTCGATGCTTCTGCAGTTTCCGCCTCGCCGCCAGGTGGATCGGAAGCGTCGCTGACGTACCATCCGCATCGCACGTCACCCGGATGGCGGCCTGGTCGAGGGCTACGATGTCGGTGAACGTCAGTGGGTGCCGCATGGTGGCGCATCACCCTGAAACAAGTGAACACCGATCGCCGATATCAGCCTGCGTAGAAACAAGTGAACACCGATAGCCGATAACCGTCGTGCGTCGATCGCGTGCGGTGGGAGGGGTGAAACTGATGCGGCACCTAGCGGTGGGTGGAGAGTGACGACAGAGTTTTTGATAGCCAACTAGACCTAACGTCTTCAATCAAACGTTCACCTGGTTATGTGTATACCATGTTTTTGGCAATCAGGTTCACCTAGCAGCATCCCATACCTTCTCGAAGCCGGACAATTTTGCCCCGCGGGCTCAACAATTTATACCTCTCTTATAAATAAATGAACAAAAAAATTACAACAAAAATAATTGAATAACATTTTTTTTTAAACATAAATAAATAAATAAATGCTGAGCTGGAGTACCGCGCCAAGGTTTGTGCGATTAGGAATTGGCTCGTGCATTTCTGATATGAGTATCTATAATCTCTATTATACGTCTCTCATACGTCAATATTAATCATCATACGTACGTTGTCGTGCGATTTGCCCAGAATCAGCTTAGAGGATCCGATATATCGCCTACTACGTGGCTTACCTTCGGCTAACCTCGGTCTAATCCGGTCTTAGTTCGAGGTACGAAATCGGTCGTTATATGTACCGACTGTTATCTTGTTATCAAGAGCGTAATACGCTCTTGTTGTTATGTATTGATCCGTTGGTCGGGCGATAAGCCAATGGCGCATGTAGGCCTACTACGTTTGCAGCTACGCTATAATAACTATATACTATATACTATATAATAATTATAGTACATTATAATACGAGTATAATAACGCGGTTCTCTGTCGCTCATCGTGAGAGAGAGAGAGAGAGGGAAAGAGAGAGAGAGAGCTGACAACAAAAGCAGCGACCGATCGAATAAAAATTACCGCTAAATCTTCACGACGCATGTACACGAGTGTACCTATATATATATATATCGCGCGCGTCTTTTATGCGCTCCGTTTCTATGGCAACCGACAGGCGACTGCGTTTTTCATTAGATGAGCAACATGTTGTGGCTACGAGCATGGATCGCGCCGCGCGATCACATGCCATTGGCAGTGTCATGGACCCGTGCTTATTGCATATATCAAACGACAACTCTCCAACTAGATTTTAGCTCGCCCTGTGCCCGGTTGTCCGACTGTCCGCGTTTATCTTCTTATTTGTGTGCGTTTCGATATTTCTTAAAAATATTCACGAAATGTCGAGCAAGCAACGTCGCTCATTAGTAACGTAATTAGGCGTGTGCAATCGCGAAACATGACTAGTAGGATATTATCAATAAGACATACAAGAGTCCATAATAGAAAATGCTTGCGACGACGGCGCTGTTTTTTTGAGCGGTGAATTGAACATGCAAGTTTAATCAATCGATTCTATATTGTCGATATTTACTTTAATTGTCGCAGTCAATGATCCTCTCTCACGAGTCTATATAACTATGATTTTGCTAAGGCATAGTGTGCAACAGAAATGAATGTAAGTAAGCGGCTGCACAGGGCCCGTGCCTGACTATGACCCCTAACTTTAACGACGAATGCTCTTGCGCGACCTCTTATGCACATCTCGCATGCTTAACGTAGGTACTACCACCCTCACCCTCCACGGCTGCATCACTAACTCTAGAGCCTAGGTTGATAGTTACTATGAGCGCTCACGTACCGTCCCCTATTTTCCTACTCCAGCATCTTCCGCATCTTACTCGACTTCCGGCCTTCCCACACGGAATCTTTTACGATCATCCCTTCCCGCGCCTCCCCCGTATCCCCCCTCCGCGTTCCCTTTGCTCGCCTAGCATCCCTGATAATCCTTATCTCCACCCGGTCACCTTATCCCCCCCCCACCCCATCGTTGCCCAGGGCTCTCGGACAGCGGCTCAAGCCGCGCGCGGGTCCCGCCACATCTCCGCTGCCACTCCCACGCTTCGGAACACAGCAACCCGCCGCAGGCCCACTATAATCACCAGTCCTTCCTATCAGCCCGTTTCCATACTTGGCCAGAAGGCCCTCACGCACGATCACAGTGCACCGATGCCAGTGCTTTTCACCCGGACCCCGACCGGCGCCAGATTTCGCCACACCCTCCCCCGCCCCTCACGGTCCCACGCTAGCCTTACCGAGATCAGCCCCTCTCACACGCTCACCCTACCCCACCCCACACACTCACTACATGATCCAACATACGCTCGCTTCCACCCCTCTCTCACCTCTCACGGCCCGCCCCCCGCACCGCGGCTCGCATGCTGGACAGGCCGCGCCCTCATAGAATACCTACCAGTAATTCGCCCGTTGAAACGGCATCGAGAACCCACGCAACTGCCAATAATTCGTGGTTCCATTAGCCGATCGATTCACGGTGGTCGCGTAGTTTAATTTACGGCGTGACGTTTCACGGCGAGCCCGCGCCGGGCGGCCGCGTAGCTATAGTCAGTTCGCACCACGCCGCGCTACGCGCTGCGTGCTCGCGTGCCATGAGTTCCTAAAGCTAGTGGAGAGGCGCACACCTGCTGTGCATTGCGTTCGCGACAGAAATAGAAGCACAGGAACAAAATGTGCCACTCAATGTGCATCAAGTGCTTTCCACACCGAAAAAAATGTCCCTAACGCACCAGAAGTAGTGGTTATTGTTTTATGGGTATAGCAGTGCCAACCGTATCTCCGTTCGCAGGCACTACATGTAGACACATGAACGTGGGCATATAAAAAGGCCAAGGATAGAATAAATAGTCAGATAGATATCTACGAATAGATAGGTATATGAGATCTATTCCCATCTCGTATGGATGGATGGGATGATGGGAGTGAAATGAATGGCCATCGCCGGCAGTGGCATGATGGATGGATGGTATGGCCATGGATGCATGGATGGAATGGAATGGATGCGATGGAATCGGCCATGGATGGATGGATCGCGTATGGCCCATGGATCGCATGATGGATTGGGATGGACATGGGATGCGCCATGGCATGGCCCCCATGGATGGAATGGATGGATGGTTACATGGATGGAATGGGATGGGATGATGGATGGGATGGACTGGCGATGATATGGATGGATTGGGAATGGATGAATGGCATGGGTGATGGATGGCTGGAATGGTATGGATGGAACTGAGATGGCAGGCGCCATGGATGGCATGGATGGATGGCATGGATGGAATGACGGACGGGACCTCCCCTAAACCGGACGCCGACGACGGCACCGCCTACGCGACGGCGGCTGGCCCCGGGGATGGCCGCGCCACGCGCCCGCGGACGGCACGCCCCCCCCCACGCCCCCCCCCCCACCCCGGGCCCCGCCCCCGCCCGCCCCGCCCGACGCCCCCGCCCGGGCGCCCCACCCCCCCCCCCGTCCGCCCGCCACCGCACGCACGGCGCCCCCCACCCCCCCCCCAGGCAGGCCCCCCGCCCCTTCCCTGCCCGCCCCGCCTGCCAGCCGCGACCGCGCGGCGACCACCCCGCCCACCCGCGCCCTCCGGCGGGGGGGGGACCCGGCCCCCCCCCACGCCGGGCGTCGGAGACCACGGACGGTGGATGGATGGATGGATGGATGGAATGGATGGTATGGATGGATGGATGGATTGGATGGATGGGTGGAATGGATGGATGGATGGAAGGATGGCTAGACAGACAGACAGGCAGGCTTAGATAGATAGATTAGATATAATATATAAGAGATGTAGATAGATAGAGATAGATAGATAGATAGATAGATAGTAGATAGATAGATAGATAGGATAGATAGATAGATAGATAGTACAGATAGTTAAATAGTAGGATAGATAGATAGGTAGATAGGATAAAGATATGATAGATAGTAGATAGATAGATATAATAGATAGATAAATAAATAGATAGATAGGATTAGATAGATAGATAGATAGATAGATAGGTAGGTAATAGATAGATCGATCGATCGATAAATAGGTAGATAGATAGATAGGTAGGTATAGATAGATCGATCGATCGATAAAATAGGTAGATAGACAGATATATATATTATAATAATATATATAATATGATATAGATAGATAGATAGATAGATAGATAGATAGATAGATAGATAGATAGATAGATAGATAGATAGATAGATAGATAGATAGATAGATAGCGAGATAGATAGATAGATAGATAGATAGATAGATAGATAGATAGATAGATAGATAGATAGATAGATAGATAGATAGATAGATAGATAGATAGATAGATAGATAGATAGATACACACATAGATCGATCAATAGATAGATATAGGATGGAGGCTTCATCACAATCGCTGAATACCCTCCGCGCGCGTCACAAACAAACAAACCTATATCCAGTATACGTACGATCCACACTAGTCTCCATGCTCTCCACGCTGAAGAAACAGCTAATGGTGAGTACAAGGCAAGGCGTTGCAACGCGTCCAGCTCACGGGAATCGCTTACCTCGACACAGCAGGCTCTGCTCTTGATGTTTCCTCGACCGCTGGCCTCTCCGGCTATCGTCAACGTCTCAGTGCACACGGCCAGCTTTCGAACTCATCGGCAACACTGTCGCTTCTTCGATCTGTTGTCTCTGTTTTTGTGGCCGCGCGCAGTCGATGCCACTGCTTAGCAATCACGAACACGCACACACACGCACACTCACAAACACACACTCACACTCACGCGCTCAGAGGCGCGAGTGTTGGCTGGTTTCAGAACACATACACACAGAGACAGATTTATCGAATACGCGCGGTTTCGCATGCAGCAGCGGCAGCATCAACAGAAGCAGCAGCAGCAGCAGCCTGCCTAGCTGCGCAGGTAGGTGAGCGCGAATGGCGGATTACGCGTACTCCGCAGCCCGATACAATCATGCGTCGCTGGCAGACGTGTCTGACGTAGCTCTCACTGGGGGTGGGGACGCCTGCAGGTGAGGGGACGCGCCAAGCACAGGCGAGCGTCAAGCACAGGCGAGCGTCGCGCCTGTTATAAGGCGGTGATATTATTACACATTGGCGCTAATTACAAGCAAATTAGACGATGTATGGCAACCTTCGGCGAGGAGCCTGAATGCCGACAAAGAAAAATCCGGTGCTGGGAATGGGAGAGCTGCTGAGAGCTTTCCTGCACCATGACCGCGTGACATTTGCGCGTCAACGGCTACGTGCCGCTAAAACAAGATGGCGGCCGTCGGTGGTATATTGCCACGGAGTCCTTATATTGTCACGGAGAAACGCCTGATTTAAAAAAAGCGGTTGTCGGCGTTGAGATCTGTCCAGGTTGCCATGTGAGTGTTCCCGATGGCTATTATTTCTTCTAGATAAAAAAAACCTGCAGATCGTACGCACTCCAAGCCTTGTGTTTTACGCCATAGACTTACCTACTGCGACTGTTATTTTTTATATAATAGGATATAATAATAATGGAAACTGGAATTTGTGCTGCGACTGTTCGCTAACATTCCCGGTGGCAAGTTTCTTTCGATTGTCGAGGCACGACAACAAAAATGCATAGTTTCCGAAATAATTCGAGTTCACCCCACGGGTGTAAAATGGTCTGTTTATGTATCGATTAAAATCAATGAGTTTTTACCCAGGGCCGTTTTCCTCCACAAACCTGTAAAGAGAGAGAGAGAGAGAGAGAGAGAGAGAGAGAGAGAGAGAGAGG
>NW_014577250.1:513093-522315 GCF_000485595.1 Priapulus caudatus
CATCAGGAGACCTTACTTAAGAAATGGGAAGAAGACCTGGCATGTAAGTTTCCTTCTGCATATACCAGTCAGTACACGATCTGGCTACATTAGTGTGTTAGCGCATGCGTAATATCTCAACAGAGGAGTTATATTTTGTTATGAATATGCATTTAATATGGTTAGCGGGTATCTCAGCATAGATTTATGTAATAAATTATTATCAGTAGACCTGTGTTCATAATTAGCAGAGAGCCCTAGCCCGTAGAGTACAAAAATCCTACTTCATCCCATCCTGTCCTTCTCCTTGCCTTATTTGTCCCGCACTCATCCTCCTTCTTCTTCTACCGCCCCTCAGCTATCTTTCCTGCTGCCTTTCCTTTGTATTCCCCCCTTTCTCGCTCTCTCTCTCTCTCTCTCTCTCTCTCTCTCTCTCTCTCTCTCTCTATTTGTATTCGTCCCTTTCTCGCTCTCTCTCTCTCTCTCTCTCTCTCTCTCTCTCTCTCTCTCTCTCTCTCAGCAAGCTATATCATTATAAGTTTTCTTTACTCTGTACTGCACGCCTGAAACGGTTCTCGCGCATGCGCAATATCTCAGAGAAAAATAACATTTTGCAAAAATTATGCATTTAAAATAAAGAGGAGTTATCCTAGCATAGATTTATAAGATAACATTCCATCAGGAGACCTCACTTAAGAAATAGCAAGAAGATCTTGCATGTACGTTCCCCTCTGCATATACCAGTAAGTACACAATCTGGCTACGTTTGTGTGTTAGCGCATGCGCAATATCTCATCGGAGGAGTTATATTTTGTTATGAATATGCATTTAATATGGTTAGGGGGTATCACAGCATAGGTTTATTTAATAAGTTGTTATCAGTAGACTATAACGCAGTCTATAATTAGTAGAGCGCCCTATCCTGCAGGGTGCAAAACTCTTGCTTCATTCGCTTCCGTCCTTTCCCTTGCTTCCCTTGTCCCTCTCTCAGCCTCCTTCTTCTTCCACAGTCTCTCGGCTATCTCTCCTGCCGACTTCCCTCAGTCTCCCATCCCTCTCTTTCTCTCTCAGCAATTTATATTATGCATTTTTCTTCAGTCCGTAATGCACGCCTCCAGCATGAATAATATTTTGCAAAAATTATACATTTAAAATGGAAAGGAGGTATTCTAGCATATATTTATATGTTAACATCAGGAGTAAATAATAAAGATCTACATTATCCACTCCTGATAACATTCTATCAGTAGACCTCACGGAATCGCCTGGCTAGAAGCGCCCCTGGTTAATTATAACGCACAGTGCACAATACAACAATATTTTCTTGAAATCATTCCTTTAATTTAGAGAGCACATACCCTTCAGTCCCTTTTATAATTATAAAGTTCCGAGTTGTTCAATATTTCATTGCGACGTAGTAGTGGGAAATCTCTATTCGTACATCTCCAGTATTCCAGACCTTATCAATATTAAGAGCCAGGTTTTTATATATTGAGAAAATTTACTGGTGGACAAATTATTACCGCGGTTAAATTATGTGGAACAAGGCCTCTGATTGGGTTAAAGGGCCATAATTTAACCGCGATTGAATTATTTCTGCCGCGGTAAAAATAAACATTTCTGAGTACGATGGCCGACCATAAGCGCCGACCAACGGTCTAGATGTGTACAAATACTTTAGTTTGACTTTGCGGGGAATTGCTATATAGATAAGGCATGGCACCTTCCTATTTATTCACACCAAACTACTTAATCTGCGCTATTTTTTTGTATACATGTAGCGACATTATATCTACGCCATGCAATTGACACCGTACACTACTATTCATGATTGACACTAGGGCCGACCAACTGAAATACAAAGTATACATAATTTTATTTAACTTTGAGAGAATTGCAACATAGGAAAGTAAGGGCACCTTGTCATTTGAGAAGTAACGCATTAGGACCGGCCATGTTTGCCTTAAACTGCTCATGGCTCTCTATTTTGAACATATACTTTGATAAAGATAGTATTACCTTTAGCAGATATATAGCACGCGCGTGCACAGAACTCAGGCAATAAGCTCTTGCACGTTATGAGGAACTAAGAGGGCCAACTATTAATACTATTAACAACTAGGAAACTGAGTTAGTAGCATTAACACTGATTTTGCGGAGAGTAGCGATGTTAAGAAGGCAGGACATCTTGTCATTAGAAAGGCGAGGGATTGCGTGTGAGCCTTTTACCATTAATCTACTCAAGAATCTCCGCTATTTATTTGTAATATAATTTCAAGAAAATTTTATTACTTTTTAACATATATCTCACATGTTCGATGTCGCGTTATAAGTAAGTTGATTAGACTACACCGGTATAATGCTTAAACCGGGACACTAGCATTGTCAGTTTTTACATCAAACTACTCGCGAGTCTGCGCTCTCTACGTTAAACATATAATTTCAATGTCTTGTAAATAGCTTCAGCGATGTGTGCCTCTAGGCTCACGAACCCTACGTCTCACTATAGCAATGCCTATGTATCGTGCCACGTAATGATAATTTCACGATGGCGATTAGCAACGATTTCGTTAAATGAACAGGTTCTGCGCAGTGTCATAGTAATTTGTCTATAATCTTGATGCATGTAAACTCTATATGCTCTTCGTTACGGTAAGCTTTCTATGGTTACTTGGTATATATGCGGAGGTCCTGTAGCAGGTGACACGTGTTCGTTGTACATGGACACTCGAAGTCGGTTGTCTCAATAATGAGACTTGAGACAAGAAAGATAGAAAGAGCGTGGATGAGAGATGTATAGGTATAGAGAGGAAGTGAAAGGGGTGAAGTAAAAACGTCGTAAGACCGAAGAAGATAAATAACGAATAATCTGGAGAATTGGAACGGAAGCGGTGAACAGGAAGAGGACAGAAGTACAGGCATAGATAGAACATTTAAACAGTATGATGTGGGAAAAAATGAGAAACAATTTGGGATCGAAAGAGAGGCCATGTGGGATAAAGGAGAAGGCAAGAGTAGCCGGGACGGCGAGGAAGAGGGTGAGACGGGGGAAGAAAAGGAGCGCAGGATGAAGGGTCACGAGAGAGAAAAGGGAGATGAGGTCAGGGTGTAAGGGAGCGAGGGAAAGAGTAAAGGAGGGAATAGAAGAGTATGAAAGACTTTGCATGCAACGCTGCATGCAAACCATGAAATAACGACTATAACCCCCAAATGAACAAAACAGATAAACGAAAACACGTGTATTATGCTGTATCTCAATAGGAAATATCTTTTTTAATTCGTGACAGAAAAGACGTAAAATTACTCTCTTAATTAAACATTCTATTGCGATGGTGCAAAAATAGTTCAGCTTCTGTAAGCTATAACGATGCGAGCATTTAGTCCGTACGTGACCGTAGTCTAAATAAATATTGTTACATACCAAACAAGCCAATCATAACTTTAACACTACTCGTCAAACGATATTGACCGCCTAAATGCTTGAGAGATTGGCGGATCAGTTTTTCCAGGCAGATGTTGTAAGAGAAAGCATGAGAAAACTAGTAGGTGTTATAGCCAATCAAGGCTGAGCCGAGGTAGCGTCTCTCTCTCTCTCTCTCTCTCTCTCTCTCTCTCGTCTCTCTCTCTCTCTCTCTCTCTCTCTCTCTCTCTCTCTCTCGCTCTCGCTCTCGCTCTCTCTCTGTCGCGCGCGCGCTCTCTCTCTCTGTCTGTCTGTTTGTCTTTCTCTCTCTTGCCCTCTATCAATCTATTTATCTCTCTATCTATGTATCTATGTATTAATGTATCTATCTATCTCTTCAACTCACGCGCTCTCCTTCTCTTTTCTCTTTCTCTCTCGCTCTCTCTTCCCATCTCTCTCGCTCTCTCTCTTTCTCTCTCTCTCTCTCTCTCGCTTTTTCATCTACTTCTATTCTATATTCTACGTATATTGTAAATGTGTGATTGATATTACTGATCGAAAACCATGGTCATTTATTGGTGGACGTCTGGCAGATGATGCTGTTAATGGTCAACGCCATTGTTTCGGCATGGGCCTCTGTGGTCCATCTCCAAATCTGTAGTACAACGAAACGGTTCAGGATATACAATAATACATAAACATATAATTTAAGGTTGTAGAATATATATATATATATATATAGTATATATATATATATATATTATATAATATACATATATTACCTGACGCGATTTTCTGCTTTTGGGACGTTAAGTCCGATAAAACCCCTTGTACCGTTAACATACGATGGATTACTCCCTGTCACCCCCCCCCCCCGGCTTCGATTCCCTACTCTGCCGCCAGGACTGTAGGCGCCACACCTCGCGGGCCGACCGATGCGCTCGAGTACCCGCAGCTCAGTTCAATATATATTTGAGAGTCTCTGTTATGTACTTGTAATCTACTCTCGTAGTTGTATCTTTCCCCTCATAGGCGCAAAACCGCCCAGGTATTTTGCTCAAGCCACGATCTGTCATGCCATTTTCACAGGGCATTTCTCTTATACCCGGGAAGTGATCGAGTAGTGCTCGAGAAACAAACCTCTGGCCTTAACGTCAAAGCTCACTGGAAAAAAATCCGTCTGTAGAAACCCCTCAATTTGTCAATCTTCACACATTGTCAAGCACTGGACATTGTACAGTGCTGGTCACACTTAGAAAATGCGCGTCACATTGGCTAACATGTTTCTCTCTTCCATACTCAATTGCTGTTGTGATTGTTGAAACCGAAAGCAATACTAAACACACTCCAAGCCAGGAGATGGAGAAGTTTTTTAAAAAAAAATTTTTTTTTTTTTTTTTCAAACATTTTTTCTCCCAACTCACCAGCTGCATGCTATTGTTGAGTACCGAAACAATACTTAAACTAACCACCCAGGTCAAACCATTTTCAGCAGAAAGGCAGACAGAGAAAGCATGCTTGAAGGAGGTGAGCTCGTAACAGTTGACTACTTACACCTGAGGTTAGTACGCGTAACAAGTGATGTAAACCATTCAGTTATAGATTAAAATTCTCCCCCACCGCCTGACCTGTCACGGTGTATACTATGTATTCTAATTTTTGTTATTCATTTTCCGTCACTCGATCGTCTCACAATGCATTCTCACTCATTCCAGCTTATGCCTCTTATCTTATTCAGTACAATCCTTGCTGCACGGAGACACCGCTCTGACCTGCTCATTGCGTGTGTGCCATATGTGTGTGCTGTCGTGCGTGCGTGTGCATCGTTGATGTGATGTGTCGTGCGTGCGTGCTGTGCCATGTGTGCGTGTGCACGTCTGATGTGCAACGTGTGTGATGTGAGAGAATGGCAGTTTAAAATTGGTAGTGTGTGTGTGTTGCTGTGTCAGTCTGTGTCAGTCCTCGTGTGTGCGTACATGTGTGCTGCCCTGTTGTTCAGAGAGAGGAGAGGGTGTCCCCGCGTGATCCCTCGTTTCGCTTGTGTGGTGTTTGTTGTTGGTGTAGCCTGCTTGTGGTGTGTGGAAACCCACCCATTGTGTGTGTTTGTGTCGTTCACTGTGTGTGGAAGTTTGCTGTGTTCTGTGTGCTATGTTCGTTTTGGTGTGAGGTGTCATTGTGTGCCCTTTCGATTGTTGTGTTGCTGACAGACAGCAGATGACGTTGGTGTGTGATATGTCGTGTGTATGTGTGTTGTTCCTGACGTCCTGTGCGCTTGAGAGTGAATAGGTCATTTTCAAATATTCCTGTGACATTGCAATGTATTTGCGCTGCATATATTTGCGCATTGTCGACTCGATTGGTGAGAAGAACAGCGAGTACGAGGGTACGTTTGTTGTATGTGTGTTTTTCGATGTATTATTCTAAGAAATGGATGAGATGTGTGGCTTTGTGTGTGCATGTGTGGTATTATAAGTTGTTCATTCTAGTCTTACGGGCGTCCGCTTGGTCTACGGGTCGTTCGTCGACTACGGCAGTTCGCCTAGTCCTACGGCTGGATTGAGTCTAGCGGGTGCACCGCAGGGCACAGTTTAATGTATATATCGTTTAAATTGTGTAGTTAATTATATTCTTAATTAAATTAAAGTAATTTTATTCCGCATAATCTTAATCTTTGGTTTAAAGCGGGAGAGTTTACTGCTAGGTATCTAGGAGTTATTTTGCAGCTAATTTAGTCGTTTATAATTACGGCTTACATAAAAAGTTTCATGGTTTCGAAATCGCCATTGGGAATATTTTTGTTAAATGTTTTTTAAAGAACTAACGGACTACAGTTTGATATACAACGACGAGTGGCGCCACTCAAAGCGCACGATCTGATAAGTGCGCAAAAATCACGTGTTCAGCCACAAGCGGCTGACAGACCGGTGTGTTTCCTTATTTATTTCATTTATAAAAGACGAGTGAACGATTGTATCTAAATTATAGTGTATGAGTTTCGTTATGTACTGCTTATCTATCTTATGTATCTTCGCCTCATAGGCGGGACCATAAACTGCCAAGCGATCTGGATGCCAATTGATTCACAGGGCGCACATCTCGTGATATACCCCACGGAGTGTTGGTAGTGAAAAACTGCGCAAACAGTGCGAACTCAGCACGAAAAATCCGTGAAAAACCCCTCAAACACGAATAATCGAGAGATCACTGCATATCCATGGCAGACTCGCTGCGTATTGTGAAACCTGAGAGCAACCAGATAGCTAAAACAGAGCGATACAGGAACCTGTTCAGGAGTTGCGACTGCGGATTGATAATCAAGAGGCATATGTGAAATGAAGAACTGCAAGCCGATCTCCGTGCATAGCTGTTGAATAAATACCATGTTACTATTATGATTCCAGGGGTTCTACGTTCCGTTGTTGCTGTCATATAAATACGTAACCTTTTTTACATGCTAATATTAATCTCATTAGGACTTTGATTTGCTAAGATATTTTATAGAGATTCACTATCGGTTTAGTTTAGTATGAGTATCATATAGTTGAGAGTTACGATTGCTCAAAACATAACGCACAAAAGACGCCGTACAAGTGACGTAAACATTCTTTTATAATTACAAATTTCCCCAGCTCGCTGCCTGTCTGTATACTTATAGTCGTACTTTTTATTCATGTCTCGATTTCAGATCCATAGTTGTACCATGACGATAAGCTACTAGGAGCGTTTTACCTGACTCACGTTTAGAAAAGTGTGTGTATTGTCAATGTGGCAATGTGTTGCGCAGCCAGGACTTCAGCTAGACAATATCCAAGATGGAATCACAGACCCACTCGTGCCTGGTACCTCGTATCTATAACTATGTAGTGTAATGTACCAATTTCGTTATTACATCATTGACAATCTGACAATTGGATAGCTGATACGTGGTGGAGCTCACACAGTTCGAGACGCCAGCAATCGTCAATACATAATTTCCACCAGACGCACACAATTACACGGCAAACCACATTGTTGTATCAAGAGGGTTTTTTCACATAATATATGATAAATAACTGGCACCCATGATGCGTACATGCTGTTTATTAATAACTTTTTCTCATTTGCACCATATTTACTATTATGTTCCAGGGGTTCTAAGTTGCGGTTCTGCTGTCATATAAATGTCATACGTAACAGTTTTCTCCCCTTATGCTTATTATGCATTATTTAGGACTGATTTGTAATTATTGATATTGGCCATTGTCTATTAATTGTCGATTTACCCAATGTTCCTATTGTGTCCAATTATTAGGTAGTATGAGCATTCAGTCTTAGCACGATTTTACCTCGCGCTTTGGGGGCAACGGTCCCTGACATTAGTTAACAATATAGACATAAAGGCAAGGATAGTCAAGCTTAATTTTATTTTACTGTATATACCCCGTATCGTAAAATATCGATATCCGGGAGTTGTATCGCGAGATATTTATCAGGAGTTTTTCAAGCAATATATTGCCAAATTAATTATAATACCCGACCTATGTACCCAGGTAGTGTGAGGCGAGGTTATCATATGACATTGAGAGTTATCGTTACATCACCCCTAATAAATTAGATAACGCGCTAATCTTAAGATAATTTAAATTTCCTTTGAAAAAATCTAGTAAAATTATCCAATTCTAAAAATTGTGACTTACAGCGTACTTAATAATAATGGAGTGATGATCAGTACCTTACCTTTACATACTTACTTCTATGTACTAGCAACTATTATGATTAGTGGATTTAAGATAATGGCTCCTGGTAGAGAAATTAATATTTGTAAGTAACCTAATTCATGATTAAATACTTAAGTACGATTCTGGAACCGGCCCCATGGGTACTAAGAGGAGGGGCTTATTAGTATTATATCACAGTAAATTTTTGCTGCACCTAATGCACTAGCTGGTACGATCATTATTGGCGATTTGAAATAACAACATATTCAACATATACAATGCACAAAAGTTCCTAGAGAAAATTCAAATGATTATTCCCATTTACTTGACCAATATGCAGTTCATAAGCCATTAAAAACCATATAGGCAAAACCTAAACGAAGAACCTGTCTATTTTAGGGCATTTAGCCAAAGTGTGCGAGAGATGGAAACTCGCACAACATGGCTCATCCATGACCTTGCTTGTACACCTGAACGTCAGACAGAAATGTAGAATGTATATGAGAGTTTACAACTTTGTTTGACTTGGAATAGCCCAAGTGAAGTGCATCAAAACAAAGGCTTTAGGCCCATTTGATCAAGCTGGCCACATAAGCACTCGTGTGACCGGACGAGAACACTTTAACTCGAGTTAAGCGTCTACGAACGGAGGTCGTGTAACTCGAACGGAACGGCAGTTAGCTGTTAACTCGGCAGCTTAGACTTAACGCACCTCGCCAAGTCGATCAAGGTTACCAGCCAAACTTGAGTTACCTTAAGCATCCGTAAACGTATTAACTTAGAGTTAAGGCCCCGTAGTAGAACGCTTAACTCGAGATTAGGCGAATATAATACAGTGCACACACACGGACGCGACGCCACGGCAACAGTGCGCCGTGTCACTGTGCACCATGCACGCACGCCAAGCTCGTCTAATGCAATTCAATGCACACACTGCCGACGCATCACGCATGCAACGGCCTCACCGGGTGTACGTGCACCGCTTTACACACACACGCACTGCCACGTGTACCGTGCACACACAACGGACGCACGCTCGCACGTGTACGTGCGACACGTCACGGATACGCACGTGTAGTCGCACACGCACGCATCGTCAACGATGCACTTGCACCAATACGCATACGCGATGTAATCGCGCACACG
>NW_014577250.1:522340-527572 GCF_000485595.1 Priapulus caudatus
GAGAGAGAGAGAGAGAGAGAGAGAGAGAGAGAGAGAGAGAGAGAGAGAGAGAGAGAGAGACAGAGAGAGAGAGAACAGGAAAATATCAGACGCATAAAACGCAAGTAGTTTTTAGCGCAACTGCGGTGAATCAGCCCCATGAAGAGCGAAAACAAATAAGAGGGCTCCAGAATAATTAATCACCAGAATCTTCGGCTTGTACGCACTCCAGACCGCATTCGTTAGCATAGGTCACTCCATCAGATCCGCAGACTGGTGCGTAGTTGTAGGGACACGGGCATTGACATTCACCTACAATGAGAGCAAGCGATAAAGTCCGACGCGTATTTGTCACTGTGGATGATGAACCGCGTCAACAACGAGGTGTGAGAGGCCCGGGACGTGGACCATGATTCAACGACCTACTAAGACGAAATGCGCAGCACTACTGATTCAGCAATGCTACCCGGCGGTGCCCCTTTCGTGTGTGTGCGCACGAACACGCGCACGCACGCGTACATACATATATACGCACGTACATATATACGCGCTTTCACGCACGAACGCAAGAGCACGAACACGCGCACGCACGCGTACATACACCTACGAACGTACATATATACGCGCGTTCACGCACGAACGTAAGCGCACGAACACGCGCACGCACGCGTACATACACATACGCACGTACACATATACGCGCGTGCACGCACGAACGCAAGCGCACCCACGTATACGCAACGCACACAAACACGCATATACGCGCACGCACGCACCCACGCACCATACACAATCGCACGCACACTCATGCATTTGCTCATTATCACTCGCCCGATCTAATACATCACACATCTACGTGACATAATATATCATATATACTATATATGCCTATATACCTATATACTGAAGATAAACCATATTATGTCACTCCTGGTAAAAGCTGATAAAAGCTATCAGTTTTAGTCACTATACACACGTTAAGAACATCAAGTACATACCTATTATTATAGATATATACACTAGCGTTATCAGTGTAAAATAATACAATATACATATTATATAATACAATATGTATAATATAACTATAATGTGTAGATGTTATAATAATTATGTCCTACACCTACCGGCACTGATGAACAGAACTCCGACCAACACTGCTATCACTGCAAGATTCTTCATGGTTGGTGTACGGATGAGTTCTCTCGGTGTGAGACGCGTATGACGGGAGAATGCTACTGGGAGTAGGTGACACTGTGACTAGACGACACATGATGATGTATTTATATATATCCAGGGGGAATGCATTGACCGGTCGACGGAAACGCGAGCACTTTCATTAGAACAATAGCGCCATGCGGGTATCCCATTGAAATGCGTAAATACGGGCTGTAGCAGGGACACGTAATTAATCAGCAAATTCACTAGTCTGTCAATTTTGCCCGTATCTGTGTTAATAAAGTCAGCACCGTAGGTGACAGAAATCAACCCAGAGCTCACATATGTGGGATAGCAGTCAGGGCCGGTTCCAGGGCTGAGGCTAGACAGTATTTTTCCAGATTTAAAGGGCACATCCCCCAAAAAGGGCACACCACCCCACAGTGAGCGCAAAATTTCGAAGGGCACTTTGAAATCTAGACCGTATTTCCCAATACGGCAAATACGGTCTGAATCCGCCCCTGGCAGTATAGAGGTATATACAAGAGTATATATGTATTCGCTATTTCACTTACTCCATATTGCAGTGCGTATACCAATTTCGATCTCTGTCTTTATTAAACACAACTGAATCGATAGTTTCACGACAGTACACGCAGACTGTTAGAAATATCAGCGTCGTTCGCAGCTAATATTACTAAAAGGTAGTGCGATATATATGCCAGTTGCTATATATGGTCGTGATAACACTCAACTTCTTATATTCATAGATATAGATATAGTATACAGAACATAGATATAGAATCTGTATTCTATATCTATGCTATATTGTAATCATCTCCCATTATCTATTGTAGTATAACCCGAGAGGCTATAACGAATATTCGGGTGACACACGCATGGCGACATCTCTCCTGCATAATATAAACGAATGGTTGGATGCGGGGCGGGGATTCGATCATAGCCAAGCTGCGTGCGTTAGCGTCCTCGGACTGCGACAACGTGCCCCCGCTATACCTGCTGCGATAATATCAGAGTGTCATCATATAGACTATAAATGTAATAATTATATATATTAGATTATATTTATATATTAATGCCTGCTGTTGGGGGCACTATGCTCTCATAGTGTTGCTGAGGGAAGGTATAGTGCCCGAGCGGTAGCGAGGGCACTATTCCTTCCCAAACAGCAACACTATGAGAGCATAGTGCCCCCAACAGCAGGCATTAATGTTTCTAGTTCATCACATGACTATTGCAATCTACGTTTTCATGCTTATATACCTCTTTATACTCCTAATTTGCCGGTGCATTCGATGTAACAAAACGTTCGACACAAACACAAACCCGCGTTCGAAACTCTTGCGTGGCGCCCAGACGGCAGGAGATTCATGACGTGAACACAATGCGTTATTAATAACAATGCCGTCGCCACAAGCAATGTGCCGCTGAGGCGGGCACTATTGCTTCATAGTGTCCTGCGACGTTATCCAATGGAATTTCAACGATTTATACGTGATGCACTAATATATTATATTATATTATATTATATTATATATTTATATTATATTATATTATATTATTTTATATTTATATTATATTTATATATATTTATATTATATTATATTATATTATATTATATTATATTATATTATATTATATTATATAGTATATATTATACTATACACTCCTGATAATATGACTCTCTATGACTCTCTATACACTCCTGATAATATGACCGACGATCGCTATCGAATTAATTTGGCGAATAAATTACGCTTTTCACCGGGAATCGTTCATGCTGTACAGTGACTCAGCGAGTCGTTACTGACATCGAAAATATCTCTTGGGCGTCAGTTAATCTTAGAGTCAGTCTAGTCTGCGCCGCTGTTTGGGTCAACGCTGCCGTGTGCGATAGTTCTGGTAAACACCGCGCTCAAGTATATACGCTCACAGCACGGCAGGGTGCGCAGCAGCAAATGCGCCGGTGTGTGCCGAAAACAACCAGCACTACCTGCATCCATTCAATGGCACGGATAAATACGTAGTTAGCTCTGCGTGTGATCCCTGTCACGCGTGATCGTAAGATCAGTATAGATATACGTGGCCATAATGAATATATAGTTACAGAACTATCATATAAGTCAGGTTCTATTCCGCCTATTGACACCCATGGCGATCACATCTGTGATAAAATCAGCACAATCCAGCACATTTGAAATAACGAATTTAATTAGGCGGCTTTTGTAATAGCCCACCACTTCTGTAATGAAAATGACCAACAGTTTACCTAAGAACTCACTATGTTTGTAATGACATTTCTAGGTTTTGTAGTAAAAGAAGCTCACCAATTGTGTAATACCATATTCAAGCGTTATTGTAATATACCTGGTTTTAATACAAAAGCTGTGGATTTTTATTTCAAATGTTCCGAGTTCTTACAAAAGTTGTCGATTCTTATTACAAATGTGGTGCGTTATTACAACGTTGTCTATATCAGCCTACAGAATCATGTTGCATATTTTTGTCAGCGTTGTTGTTTATAACCATATATCGCGGTGGCAGAAGAGGAGAGCATGCGTGGAGAGGCAGGGACAGGGGGAGAAGAGAGGTCTGAATGCGGAGACTGGTATGAGGAGGGGAGAAGCTGTGTGAGCAGGTGGTGCGAGTAGGAGGAGGTGGTGGAGAGGTGGCAGGGAGTTCTTTCTCCCGTGGCCACTTCTCCCTTCTCGCCACCACCTTCCCACCCTTCTCCACCACTCTCTCCTTTCCACCAGGCTTTCTCCCTTCTTCCCTTCTTCATTTCTCCCCAGCTTCTCCCCTTCCTCCGCGTCTTCGTCAAGCGCGGAGCTTCTCCCGCCTCTGTCTCCACCACCTTGTTTCCCCCTTCTTCGCCTTCTCCTTCGTCCCCAGTTCTCCCGCTCCTTATTCCACTGGCTCCTGGCGCGCCCGCCCTTCGTCCACCCCTCGTCCCGTTCTCCCTTCCTTCTCCAGCCAGCTTGCTCCGCTCTTCTTTCTCGACCACCTTCTCCTGTGCTCGTCTTTCTCCGTTTCACCCGCCTTCTCCCGCCTCCTCCTTTCCACCACTTCTCCTTCTCGGCCCTTCCTCCTGCTTACCATCGTTCTGTCGAGCAGCGTGGAGAGTGACCGTGCCACGAACACGCGATTACTATCTGATTGGTTATACACAGCAACCAGTGATAAAACATGATTAATCTCTGTAGCCCTGAATATAGGACAAACTATACAACAGTGTTGTGATGTGTGTTGTATGCTAAAATAATAACTGAGTTGTGCTGTGCAATTTGTGTTGTTTTTCTGTTTCTAAGTTATATTCTGTTCTTCTAAGCCTCTCAAATTTCCTTCCGCTATAGTGGGAGGATATGTTGAAAAATGTGGGGGGGGAGAAGACGAGGAGGGAGAGA
The DNA here is from genome assembly GCF_000485595.1 of Priapulus caudatus. NCBI lineage: Eukaryota > Metazoa > Priapulida > Priapulimorpha > Priapulimorphida > Priapulidae > Priapulus > Priapulus caudatus. The sequence goes on from NW_014577250.1 coordinate 526,900, forward strand.
GCAGAGGAGAGAGAGATAGGATAGATGATAGGAGAGGAAAAAAATGGGTGGGGCACCAATGAGGATCTCGCTCGGCCGCCATCTTGCATGCTCCACATATGGCGCACCATGACGGAAGCACATTAACATTATATCTTGGGTTCATAAATGGACATCGGTGCGCGGTTATTATTTGCCGTACACAGAAGAGCATTTTGACATGCCTGAGTTATAACGGNGGGCATAAAATCAGTCAAAAAGAGTGCAAATAAGAACTTATTAGTCAGTGGGCCGCTTACTTATAATTGCAGCCAGCGATGCAGGTAGAGCGGCTGACGTCACGGGTCGTTACTGCGCATGCGCCAAGAAAGAACTGAGAAAGTAGGCTTACGCCTGCCGACTGCCTACGACAGTGCAATGCGCCGCCGAATTATTTATATATTAATGCCTGTTGTTGGGGGCACTATGTACGTAAGCTCTCTACCAAAGCTCTTTTATACAATAATTACAATAATCTTATCTCAACAATAGTCTTATAATTATAATAATTAATTGCAATACTCTTCTTACTGCTGATGCACTGACATGTCTGTCTAGGCGGCAAAGTCTGTCTGACTGGCGTTGGTAGCGAACTTGTGATCATTGCTGGCTATGGGACTACCAAGTATACGCCCTGTGCACCAATTACAAAAAG
>NW_014577250.1:529170-530047 GCF_000485595.1 Priapulus caudatus
CTACTCCTGCTATCCCTGCTATTCCTGCTATTCCTGTTATCCTTATTATCCCTGATATCCCTGTTATCCTTATTATTTGTGCTATCCCTGTTATCCTTATTATCTCTGCTACACCTGCTATCCCTGTTATTTTTATTATCCGTGCTATCCTTGCTACTCCTGCTATCCCTGCTACTTCTGCTATCCCCGCTACTATTGCTATCCCTGATACTCCTGCTATCCCTGCTATCCCTGATATCATTATTATTCCTGCTACTCCGGCTATGCTTACTATCCCTGTTATGCTTGTTATCCCTGTTATCCTTATTATCTCTGCTATCCCTGCTTTCCCTGATATCCTTATTATCCCTGCTACTCCTGCTATCCCTGATACTCCAGCTATGCTTGATATCCTGTTATGTTTGTTATCCCTGTTATCACTGATATGCTTGCTATCCCTGCTATCCTTGCTATCTGTGCTATCCCTGCAATTTTTTCCTCCTGTCCCTGCTATCTCAGCTATTCTTGCTATCCCTGTTATGCTTGCTATCCCTGCTCTTATTGCTATCCCTGCTATCCTTGTTATCCCTGTTATGCATGCTATCAGTGCTATCCCCGCTATTCTTGCTATCTGTGCTATCCCGCTATTCTTGCTATCTGTGCTACTCTTGTTATCCCCGCTATTCTTGTTATCCCCGCTATTCTTGCTATCTTTCCTCTTCCTGTTATCCCCGCTATTCTTGATATCCCTGCTATCCCTGCTATCCCTGCTATCCCAGCTATCCCTGCTATCCCTGCTATCCCTGCTATCCTTGTTATCCCTGTTATGCTTGCTATCTGTGCTATTCCTGCTATTTTTTCTCCTATCCCTGCTATTCGTGCATCCTATTCTATCCTT
>NW_014577251.1:0-1463 GCF_000485595.1 Priapulus caudatus
TAGGGTTAGGGTTAGGGTTAGGGTTAGTCAGAAATAGCTAAACGAGCCAGGTCAAACAGTGGTCAGGGGGACATAGACCCTACGAGCCGTATTTATTAATATACTTATAATTAATGACCTTTAATTAACCCTTATAAGTATACTTGCATCACGTTGCCATAAAAGGTAACTTGAAGATATGGGGTATATTAGGTACCTGTAATCCATTGGGACACACCTACCTGTACATATACCCCCGCGCCAAATATACACGTGAGAGCACCAATATATACTATGGCACACGTAAACGTACGTGTTGATACACACCTAATTATTCTAACCAAGAGACAGACAGATAGTCAGACAGACGGCCAGACAGACAGACATGAACTGCGCTTCATAGATCAGAATGTATACATTGATATGTAGGCATATACACAATAAAGAAAAGCAGGATGAAAAGTAAAAGTTAATATCGGTTAAATTAACGCCAAAATAATATCATATTCTAAATAAAAAGGTTCTAGTTTTATATAAAAACTACAAATAAATTCGAGGAGTAGGGTGAAGGAGTAACAGAGATGAGTGATATAATAGAAGAGAAGAGCGGGAGAGATAGCGATAAATAAAGAAAGCGGGAAAAAGAGTGTGAGAGACAGAATGAGGTAGATAGATAGGGGAAGAGATCAAAGAAAGACATCCAGAGGGTACGTTCACGCACACTCTTGCGAAAACGCACGCAGAAATAGAAAGGAGAGAGAAAGAAAGAAAAACATGCATAGAGAGATATCCTATATACATATCCTATATCATGTATAACGGTTATATATGGGTGTAATCATAAGTGAATAAAAACAACTTTTATTCATATTCACTCTTGGTTTAATACTGTGCTAAGTTGTTGGCGTGTTGTGTGTGCGTCGGGGGAGCTATATATATATATAGAGGGCAAGATAGTGAAAGAGATTGAGAGACAGAGTGAGAGAGACAGAGAGAGAGCTAGGGCGCGATATAGCTACATATGGAGACATCGAAATAGGGAAACGAGATAAGGAGGGGCGGATGTCTATTGAAAGTCCGAAAAACAAGCAATAAAGTGACAAATGGAAGAGGAAACAGAATAACTATAATTTCACTACATACCCGTCGACTAGACTTCTCTTGCATACGAAGTATATATGTGGTGGTGATACTGCGAGGCGGGTGTGTGTGACTGTATAGAAGAGGGTGGAAGTGTGCGATGTGTTAGGCAGTTGTGGGTCATAATGTGTGTTAGTGAAGTGTATGTGCCTTCCCTTAGCTCTTGGTTAGAATAATTAGGTGTGTATCAACACGTACGTTTACGTGTGCAATAGTATATATTGGTGCTCTCACGTGTATATTTGGCGCGGGGTATATGTACAGGTAGGTGTGTCCCAATGGATTACAGGTACCTAATATACCCCATATCTTCAAGTTACCTTTTATGGCAACGTGATGCAAGT
>NW_014577251.1:1982-4455 GCF_000485595.1 Priapulus caudatus
CACATATATTACTACTACTAATTATATATATATATATATGTATATATATATATATATATATATATAGATAGATAGATAGATAGATAGATAGATAGATAGATATACTAAATAAAACAACTTGACCTGAGCGTTAGTTCTAAAAATTAAACATCAAACGTTGTTCATCAAGTCAATATTTGCTCAAACCAAATAAGGTTGAAACCAGTTTTCCATTTTGGTTTTCAATAACCACAGTAAGAGGGTAGAGTCACGTAACAGGGATGTTGCGTATACCGTATCTCACTAGATTCCTCCGCACTATCATAAATAGACAATTTCATTTAAATTACCCATTACTGTACCTTGATGGAAGACGCTAGAACTGACAAAACACCGTATGACAACAAGAGAACATTTAAGCGCTGTTTGAAACATCCGTCCCGCTGGAATCCTGCATTATTTCTTCGTTATGCCATTGCTTTTTCTTTTTATTGGTAAGCAAGGCTATCATGTGTGTGATTTGTTATTGCGCACCTACTGATGGCCGGTTCTCACCTTTTTAAGCGCAGAAGATCGATTCAATTTAATTAATAATATTTGAGTGATAACGCGCCGAGATGCCACACTCGCAAACACTAGGTATACAGAATTGTATATAACCATGTGTAAGGTAGGGCGTTACCTCCCAAGCGATACAAACACCGACCAACACAGTAGATTAATTGGTAAATATGATACTATTTGACTGCCTGGAATGCATTTTTGCTATTCGCACAAACATTGCTATTCCAACGCAGCATGTTGATTTGCCTCCAAGGGGTAATCCACCATAGCAACACCCAGAAGTTGGCAGTCAGCAACATATGACGTCATTTCTACTTGACTGAGCGCAACAATGTTTTCTCGTTACCGCCTGCTATGCACAATGACTCCCCGTCCCAAATAAATTATTCAAAACATAATAATTTGTTCGTTATGACGGCAGCAAATTACAACAACACCGCGCCTTACGCTTGCTATCAAACGCAGAAGAAACAGCCGTGCCAGTGATCGCGATTTAATTTCTGTCAGATCGGACGTGGACGTAAAACTCAGATGAACGATGCGAAATTGTTTAAGGAAAGTAGGTGAAAAACTGCCGTTCTATAGAGCCCATAGGAGGTCCTATAGGGTTTTATAGGTAAAGAATTATTGTGCGCACACGTACCACAGATGAGTAGTCTTACTGACGAATTACTTAACAACGCGGCTTTACCGTCACCACACTCATAACCGACTACAGTGGCGCCGCCTATAGGTGACCATACTCCATGCTGGAATAATTAGCAGACATCGTCGGTAACCAACGTCGCTTTCCCGGCGTAAATAATTAATTAATTAAGCTACAGTGATAGATTTTAACAGTATGACGGCATGATCGCGTTACATACGACCCTCCCAACGGATCGCCGATGACGAAGACCTACCTGGAGGTATCGAGACAACCACAGACATACATGATCGTGCCAAGAGTTTATGTGAATTTTCACGAAATAGCCACTAGCTATCTGCTATATATTTACGATTCATCAATCATACGTTGTTAATGACCGATTACAAACTGAATGATTCGGCATTGAATGGAAATCGACGGCATCGCGGTAGCTAACACGCTACACGAGGGATGAGCACGCACGGGTTTTTTCATGCACGCACGCACGCACGGGTTTTTTCATGCACGCACGCACGCACGGGTTTTCTCATGCACGCACGCACGCACGGGTTTTCTCGAGCACACACGGGTTTTCTCACTGCATTTCATACGGACGTTGGTCTTAACAAGGTTATGGATTCATACTTGAAATCAGGTGACTAATCGGTCAAAATTTAAAATTATATCAATATAAATCAATCATATGATCTAATCATTATCGTAGGATCTAATATCAATTAATCGAAATCAAATCTAAATTAGGAGACTACCGCGAGTCGGCGACTACAGTGCATGCAATCAATGGTCGGGTGTAGACACGGAAATTAGAATGAGTTTCAGGTGCCGCGTTTGCTGGCAGTAGATGCTTACTTGGGAGTTTATTTGACTAATGCCTATATTAAAGTGCTTTATATGCATTTAGCATTTACTGGTGAATATAATAGTTACACACGCATGCACACGCACACGCAGGTACGAACGCGCGCTCACACGTACGCATGTACACGCACACGCACGTTCGCACACGGGCGCACTCAAGCGCAACTTTACCGCCAGACAAGGGAGAAACCATAGAGGCGTATGTGTGTGTATGTGTGTGTGTGTGTGTGTGTGTGTGTGTGTGTGTGTGTGTGTGTGTGTGTGTGTTTGCGCGCGTGGGCGTGTGTCTGCGCATATGTGTGTGTGTGGGTGTGCGAGCGTCCGCGTGTATGTGCGTGTGCGTGTGTATGTATGTATGTGTTTGCGTGTGTGTGTGTGTGTGTGTGTGTGTGTGTGTGTGTGTGTGTGTGTGTGTGCGTGTGT
>NW_014577251.1:7861-9804 GCF_000485595.1 Priapulus caudatus
CTAAGGAAGACGTTGAACGTCAGCCCGACGAAGTCCATGTCTACCCGCCCTCTCGCGATAACTCGATGGATGGAGAATGAATAGATAGATAGATAGATAGATAGATAGTTAAATAGATCGATTGATAGATAGATACGGTTGATTGATACGCATAGATAGGTTGATTGATAGATAGATAGTTGATTGACCAGTATTGATAAGTTATAGATAGATACATAAGATAGATATATAAGGATTAGAGTAGACATTGATTGGACTGGCCGTTCGCAGTTAGTTAATGCTTTTAATTATGGTATACACGAGATTTATATCTTAATAAATGCTTAAAATGATATCAAAAATATCGTAGGTTGTGTATTAATATACGTAGTTCGCACGTTCGTACGTAGTATCATATATAATTTACAGACAGTAATAAATAAATAAATAAAGTACAAGGAATAATAATGAATGATAAATGTTAATGAATGATAAATGAATGATAAATTAAATAAACTAATTAATATTATTAATTAATTAATGCACAGTCACTGACAACTGAGATACGAAAGCTGCATTTAGTCCGTAATTTCTAACTGGTTTTATTCATCACAGGTGGCAGACAGTAGGTTCCAAGCTTCAATAAAGTCGAGTTTGATACCTGCTACATCTTCAGGCCGTTCTTCCTGACCGACTCCTCCATATCCTCCCACAGCTCCTCAGCGCTAAAGCTTTATAAGTCGGGGCTTCACTATCGGCACGACCGCCATCAAACTTCTGCAGTAACTCATCCACGTGCAGCTTCCCTCAAATACGCGACCGGCACGTGTGATATTGTTTTACCGCGGTACTCGGCCAATACATTGAAATATTCAATATATGGATGCGGCATGTTGCGCTCGTTTCTACACGATTGTACGTACTCAAATATTTCGCGCACGATTGCTGGGAACTGCGAAGGATCGGGTGGGTTGAGTGATCTTACATTAAGCAGCGTAAGTTTTAGGTGGTCGGAGTCGATCAGTACCTTAGGCCTAAAGCGAGTGGCAATAAACAGCCGAATAGCGTCTACGTTAAATGCATGTAAAGCTGTAACGTGTCTATAAGCAACTCATTATTATTCGATATATTTCGATACTTAACATCAAAATCATGTACTCGAGGATCAAGAAATGCCTTTGCTGTGATTAGAGCCTGGCGATAAAGTGGCTGAAAACTTTTGATCATATTGCTTTCCGCTATTGTCGTACAGACGAACCAGCCAGCACGTATTATCTGAGACCACGCGCCAGGCTTGGGTACCCACCCAGAGAGACAGTAGCAACAAGTTTATAAATATTGCGTAGTTGGCAGCAGACGATGACTTCACTACGCACGTGGTAAGCAAAAAAACATGATCGTTGTACTCACGTGTTTGAATACGTACGCGCGAAAAGTTGCCAAGCACCAATAATAGCCGCGCATTCGATTCCTACCGACAGACGTTGTCAGACGGCGACGCTGCGCGCATGGCGTACGTCTAAATAGCCGTACGTGGTTGGTTGCACGCACGCGTACGCGGATACACGCATACGCACGTGTTTACACGCATACGTTCGTAGTTTCACCTCGTGTGTATGTATGTATATAACACTCGAAAACAGTCGTCGATGACTGAAGTTCTTGCGCAACGTGTATACACTACGGAACCTACGTACGCTGCCGCCGTCGTCTAGCTGTTTACATACACGATCGGATAAACGTCGGCTAGTGCGATAGAAAAACGGCCGTGACTATTTTAAAGTTGCCGTGTGAAATGGCGCGTACCCGCTCTTGGCTTGCGCAACTAGGTACGGTAAACCGCGTGGGCGTGAAGAAAGGGGCGGCGGCGTCCGGAAGCGGGGAAGGGGGATGGGCGCGGGGGAGGGTGCGCACTGCGCGGGGGAGGAGGCGGCGGCGGCGTACGGAAGCGGGGAAGGGGGATG
>NW_014577251.1:9814-20102 GCF_000485595.1 Priapulus caudatus
ACACACACACACACACACACACACACACACACACACACACACACACACACACACACACACACACACACACACACACACACACACACACACACACACACACACACACACACACACACACACACATACACACACATACGCCTCAGTCTATGGTTTCTCCCTTGCCTGGCGGTAAAGTTGCGCTTGTGTGCGCGCGTGTGCGAACGTGCGTGTGCGTGTACATGCGTACGTGTGTGCGCGCGTTCGTACCTGCGTGTGCGTGTGCATGCGTGTGTAACTATTATATTCACCAGTAAATGCTAAATGCATATAAAGCATTTTAATATAGGCATTAGTCAAATAAACTCCTAAGTAAGCATCTACTGTTGTTATAACGACAGCAAACGCGGCACCTGAAACTCAATCTAATTTCCGTGTCTACACCGACCATTGCTCTGTAGTCGCCGACTCGCGATAGTCTCCTAATTTAGATTTGATTTCGATTAATTGATATTAGATCCTACGATAATGATTAGATCATATGATTGATTTATATTGATACAATTTTAAATTTTGACCGATTAGTCACCTGATTTCAAGTATGAATCCATAACCTTGTTAAGACCAGCGTCCGTATGAAATGCAGTGAGAAAACCCGTGTGTGCTCGAGAAAACCCGTGCGTGCGTGCGTGCGTGCATGAAAAAACCCGTGCGTGCTCATCCCTCGTGTAGCGTGTTAGCTACCGCGATGCCGTCGATTTCCATTTAATGCCGAATCATTCAGTTTGTAATCGGTCATTAACAACGTATGATTGATGAATCGTAAATATATAGCAGATAGCTAGTGGCAATTTCGTGAAAATTCACATAAACTCTTGGCACGATCATGTATGTCTGTGGTTGTCTCGATACCTCCAGGTAGGTCTTCGTCATCGGCGATCCGTTGGGAGGGTCGTATGTAACGCGATCATGACGTCATACTGTTAAAATTTATCATTGTAGCTTAATTAATTAATTATTTACGCCGGGAAAGCGACGTTGGTTACCGACGATGTCTGCTAATCATTCCAGCATTCATGGTCACCTATAGGCGGCGCCACTGTAGTCGGTTATGAGTGTGGTGACGGTAAAGCCGCGTTGTTAAGTAATTCGTCAGTAAGACTACTCATCTGTGGTACGTGTGCGCACAATAATGATTTACCTATAGAACCCTACAGGACCCCCTATGGGCTCTATAGAACGGCAGTTTTTCACCTACTTTCCTTAAACAATTTCGCATCGTTCATCTGAGTTTTACGCCCACGTCCGATCTGACAGAAATTAAATCGTGATCACTGGCACGGCTGTTTCTTCTGCGTTTGATAGCAAGCGTAAGGCGCGGTGTTGTTGTAATTTGATGCCGTCATAACGAACAAATTATTATGTTTTGAATAATTTATTTGGGACGGGGAGTCATTGTGCATAGCAGGCGGTAACGAGAAAACATTGTTGCGCTCAGTCAAGTAGAAATGACGTCATATGTTGCTGACTGCCAATTACATGTATCGTATAGTTACTGCAGGTGCCGCTTACACGTCTTAAAACGCTTAACGCTTAAACGCAGTGGTACCGAAGCGCGCAACTTTACTGAGTAAAAATTCACAAATATGATATTGAATAATATGAAATATATATGACATCTATGAATATATCCGATAGTACTTGACCGCATGTCGATTACTGTAAGATGTCGATTACTTTATGTCAAGATATATTCAAGATAATATTCAATATAGGCCTATATATATATATATTCAAATATCTCTTCAATATATCTTCCACTGGTAGCTCGCAATAGCGTCATAATCAGATACCACTAAATCAAATCCCTCCATGTCTAGGTTTTATATTAAAAATGTAGTGAATATGTTGATGAAATGTGTATAACATCTGTACCTGCGCGTGTGTATGTCGTGCGTGCACATTATTAATGTTCGATGAAGTTTTTTGTGTGGCTATAGTGTTGGTAATGCAGTTTTCACTTTGCATTTCATGTAAGAAACTAGAAATTAAGATTTCCAATTTGAAGCGTTGGTAACTTCAATAATATTAGTCCATGGGACTATATCGAAGACAGAAAGAGACAAAGTTGATCAAATAGACAGATCAACACTGCGGATCACAGTAGAAAAGCCTCAGTTTTGCAACTAAGGAAGACGTTGACTCACCCGACGAAGTCATGTCTACCCGCCCTCCCGCGAAACTCGATGGATGGAGAATGAATAGATAGATAGATAGATAGATAGATAGTTAAATAGATCGATTGATAGATAGATAGGTTGATTGATAGATAGATAGGTTGATTGATAGATAGATAGGTTGATTGACAGATTGATAAGTTGATAGATAGATACATAGATAGATAGATAGATAGATACATTGATTGACTGGCCGTTCGCAGTTAGTTAATGCTTTCTTAATTCTGTGTATACACAAGATTTATATCTTAATAAATGCTTAAAATGATATCAAAAATACTGTAGGTTGTGTATTAATATACGTAGTTCGCACGTTCGTACGTAGTATCATAATAATTTACAACAAGTAATAAATAAATAAATAAATAAATAAATAAATGAATGAATAAATGAATGAATGAATAAATGAATGAATAAATAAATAAACTAATTTAAATTATTAATTAATTAATGCACAGTCACTGACAACTGAAGATTCGAAAGCTGCATTTAGTCCGTAATTTCTAACTGGTTTTATTCATCACAGGTGGCAGACAGTAGGTTCCAAGCTTCAATAAAGTCGAGTTTGATACCTGCTACATCTTCAGGCCGTTCTTTCCTGACCGACTCCTCCATATCCTCCCACAGCTCCTCAGCGCTAAGCTTTATAAGTCGGGGCTCACTTACCAGCGGACCGCTATCAAGACGTCTCAGTAACTCATCCACGTGCAGCTTCCCTCAAATACGCGACCGGCACGTGTGATATTGTTTTACCGCGGTACTCGGCCANGCGTCATGCGAAAAAATAGTTTTGGCTATATTTATTATAAAATAGTTTATAATTATGCGTTGCCGTATTCATTCATTAATATTTCATATTTCATTATGTTTCTTGTCCGATCGAGTCATCACTATCATGTTACATCAAACGCGATTTTAATATTTTAATATTTTAGAATTTTAGATTTTAGATATTTTTTTTTCAAAAATTGAATTATATCACGTGATATCTTCTCAATTGTATAAGAAACTATATTGACAAGCGTCAGTTTGGGAGCATTTAGATGACGTCGCGTAGGAAGCATTTAAGATGGCGTCGCTTCATGCGAACTGATTCGACGTAACAACAACGCCGTAAACCTGTTTCATTTATTTATTCGTTAACTGTTTGTATAGAGAGAAACGGCAATTGAGTTATTGGTAAGCCTATACTGCCCGTATATTAATTATTGATAATTATATTAATATACCCCGATATGGCAGATATTGGTCTGATGTCCCCTAAAGAGCCGTTTGGTGGGAGATAGGCTGAGACAAAAACAAGTACGAATGAATGCACGGAGTGGTCGATTTTGTGACTGAAACGGTTACAGCCCTATAGACCGAAGGTCCGATAGAGCCGAAAGGCCCTATAGACCGAAGGCCCTATAGACCGCAAGTCATAGACCGAAGTCCGATAGACCGAAGGGTTACGTGTGTTCAAGGTGTAAAGATGCATTTTCGGAATACGCCAGTGCACGCGTTCCACACACATCACACACACCACACACGACACACACACACACACGGCACGCACGCACGCACGCACGCACGCACGGCATGCCACTACGATGCAACGCATGCACACACACGCCACACACACAGCACGCGCCGCACACACACCACACACACTCCCTCTCTCTTTCTCCACACATGCAAAACACGCACACGCACGCACGCACGCGCACACACACACCACACCTACAACACACCACACACACACACACACACACACACACACCACCTCTCTCTCTCTCTCACACACACATACATGAACACGCACACTCACACAGCACACACACCACTGCGCGGCGCCACACACACACACCACACCTCTCTCTCTCTCTCTCTCTCTCTCTCTCTCACCACACCACACACACACACCACACACCTCTCTTTCTCTCTCTCTCTCTCTCTTCTCACACACACACACACGATGAACACGCCACACGCACACACACACACAGACACACACACACGAACCACACACACACACAACACACACCTCTCTCTCTCCTGCTCACACACACACACATACATGCACACACATCACACGCCACGCACCGCACACGCACACACACACTCCCCCTCTCTTTCTCTCTCTCACACCATGCACACACGCACACGCACACACAACACACACACACACACACACACCACCACACACACACACACACCACCACGCACACGCACGCACGCACGCACACCCGTGTACGTACACACGCACGCACGCACGTGTACGTGAACACGCACGCACGCACCGTGTACGTGCACCACACACACGCACACACGACACACCTTAACGCACGCACTTACGTCCACACGCACGTGTGCACGCCTATGTACTACACACGCACGCACGCACGTGCCACACGCCACACGCACACACACACACACACACACACACACCCACCACAACATACACACTCTACTCACACACACCACATCGCGCACACGCACACGACACACACACACCACCACACACACACAAACAACACCAGCGCCGCACGCACCACACCGGTACGTACACCACGCACGCACGCACGTGTTAGCGTGGAACCGCTCGCACGGCACGTGTACGTGCACACACACACACACGCACACACGCACGTACACACGCACGTGTACGTGCACACGCACGTGTGCACGCCTATGTACGTACACACGACGCACGCACGTGCACACGCACACCGCACACACACACACACACACATACACACTCTGCTCTCACACACACACCCACACACACCACGCACGCACGTCACGCACACCCGTGTACGCACACACGCACGCACGCACGTGTACGTGAACAGCCACGCACGCACGTGTACGTGCCACACAGCAGCACACACGCAACACGCGCACGCCCACGTACACACGCACGTGTAGTGCACACGATGTGCCACGCCTATGTACGTACACACGCACGCAAGAGCACGGTGCTACGTGCCCACACGCACGCACGTGGTACGTGCATTCACGCACGCACGTGTAGTGCACACACACGCACACGCACACGTGCCACACACACGCACACACAAACGTGCGCATGCACGCACGGCACCGACGTCGCTATAGGTCCCGTTTTCAATATATGTGCGGTCTATCGGACCTTCGCGTCTATAGGTCCCTTTCAATATTCGGTCCGTTTCGACCTTAGGTCTATCGCCTTCGTCTATAGGCGGCCCCCCTGAAAACATGGCTCGTCACGATGCGACGACATGGCGCGCGGGCTCGGTAGTGAATGACGTCATCCTTTTCCTCGGGGGCTAGCACGCGTGTGTATACGTGTTTTCGTCTGCTATCGTTACGCGGGTTCTAGCGGGGTGAATTAGCGGTGTCTGGCGGATAGGCTCTTATCGATTGTGCTAGCACATTTTTTGGCATGTAGCAATGCTAGCATAATCGGCATATTTTTATTATTTTCAGCGCACATTACTAGAGCCATGACTTGTTTTATTTCTAATATTGATTTTTTCAAGCTTTGTTCAGCCTATTTTCATTCCGCTAGTAGTCCAGGCCCTTGTCTAGGCTAGGTAGGGGAAGCCGGCTAGAGGCTTGGGGCGCACCGGAATTACACGTAATGTGCTACCACAATACGCCGCTGCTGCACAAGATGTGGCCATTCCTTGCGAAGAGAAGAAAGTGGAATGGTGGAAGCTCCACGCAGAGCAACTTCCTAATTGGTCTTTCGCAGTTAAGAAAGTGCTGCTGGTCCAACCATCTTCTGCTGATGCAGAGAGGGTTTTTCTATACTCTCGGCTTCGTTCAATGACCAGCAAGATAATGCACTGGCAGATTACTTACAAGCAAGTGTAATGCTGCAATACAACAAGCGCTAAGAGGATATTAGGAGAACGAAATCAAATGCGAATAAGCATCGTGCATTTGGAGTACACTGACTGAGTCATTAGGCCTAATATAGTTTTATGTTGTATTTAGAGCAGTCCCGACCAGTTCAGGAGAAAATAAGGGATAATTTCAAGGCTAGAAACTTGCTTCGTTAACAATAAAGCGTTTGATTTAGACTATTCTTTTTGTAGTTGTGAATAGCATAATCTTTGGAAAACGAGCATAATTTGAGCATAATTTGAACAAAAAACGAGCACTGCTAGTAGCATAATGTGATACTTTTATTAGCACAATCGATAAGAGCAAGAGCATATAAAGAAGGTGGTACCTTCTTTATATGCTCTTGATAAGAGCCTACTCGCGGAGCGCGGCTGGTATCCCCAGCTACCAAGGTACCATCGTGGTATACGGTTAGGGTTTAAAGTGTATAAACCTCGCGGCTAGATGCATATATTATACCTACTGTATTGCTACTTTCACAACATGTCTTCATAAAATCTAAACGAAATTTACGAAAGTAGCACCACAGGATGTTTACAGTGTTTACACATGCGGTACACAGCCGGGCGAACGTTGTGCTGCATTAACAGTTCTTTTCTGTGATAACACATGTTATACTTTAAGGGCCGGACACACCAGGCGATTGCATCGGGCGATTACATCGGGTGATGTACGCCATTTCTATCGCGCGAGCGCAGTGGACACACTAGGCGAATAAATCGGCGATAATGACAGTAATGGGACACAGCGAAACAAGAAGAAAGCAGCAGGAAACAGCAACAGCAGGAGCACACGACCAGCACAGAGCAACAGAAAGAGCCAAGCCCAGCAGCAGCGAGCAGCAGCAACACAGCAACAGAGCGAAGCAGCACGCAAACACAGCCAGCAGCAGCAGCAGCAACAACCACCCTTTACAAACAAGAGCCGCAGAGCGTCTGGGCTCATCTGAGTTCTGTTCGCCGATTATAAACGTAAAATTTCAGTGCATGCTAGCGTGGCTGTTACCACATTTGTTAGGCGCAGATATGCAGACACGCAGTTGCGTACACATCATTGTTAGGACACGCCCACTATCGCAGATGTGAGGGTGGGCGGAAGGGTGCGGGGGGAGAGGGGCGGGGGGAGGGGTGGGGAAGGGGGAAGGGGGAGGGTGGGGGGAGGAGGCTCTAATAGCAAAAGCAGTTCACTCCATTTGTTAACAGTCAACAAATCCATGTTTAACCTCCTCTTGAGGGTCAAAAGGTTATCAGACACTTACTCTTCGCACGTCAGTGGAAAGCAGATTTCATGGTCCTTTCAATAAAGCCATAAAAAATGATAGGTCACCGCTGAAACAAAAAAGTTTTTCAATCGCTCCGTCAGCCATGTCCTCAGAAAATGTCTAAAATCTGCCCTGTGCCCCATTGACCTTGACTGTGACCTCCAATTTCACACAGTGATGACTTTTCCTACCGTGATGCTATACACCAACTATCACGAGCTTAGTCGAGACGTTTAGATTTGTGCCGCAATTCTGCATTTCCTCCCTATACCTTAAGTTAAGGAGGGAATGTTCGCCCCTTCTTTTACACCTCTTGACCTTGACCTTTGACCCCCAGCTTCGACATCCCAACTCGTTTTCGGATTACCCCCCACGTCCCGAATATCGTGACCGTACGTCGAGCCGTTTAGATTTGTGCCCAACTGTGACGGCGGACGGACGGACGGGACGGACGGACGCAACGGACGGACGATCAAGCGATTCTACAAGCTGGCATCTGACTATGTCAGATGAGCTAAAAACACAGCAGCAAATTTACAGTACGCGTGTATTGTTTATCAATTTTCCCGGTCAAATTACCGTGACGCCGAGCTTCGCCGCCATCGAAACCTTCACGGCCTCCTTCTTCGTTCTGTCCTTGTACTCAGACAGGGACAGATCGTACAAGAGGGGCTTCGCCTCCCACAAAGTAATCAACTCTGCCACTTTGTCGTAGGACCACGTTTCTCCTGCTCATGAAGGTTGCCATTTGTCGAATTACGTCAGTATCATGAACAACTCTGATTGTGCGATGAATTGTACAATCAGGCGATGTTATCGCCGGCCGCGGACACACTAGGCGATTGCATCGGGTGATAAAATCGGGCGATAATATCATAACGTTTTGATCTGTGCGATGGCATCGGGCGATGATCCGGCGGCCGATTGAGTGGACACACTAGGCGATTTCACGGCGATTACATAGCCCGATGTAATCGCCCGATGCAATCGCCTGGTGTGTCCGGCCCTTTATTGATCAATGTTTACTCGGTACGAAATTGTGAAATTTGGTTAAATCACATGTTATCTACATTACATATGCAATCAGACAAAATATAGTGTTCTTCGTTTCAGGAACTATTTGCGCTAGCGTAGGGCTACTATTTAGCGTCCTCTGACACTTCGCTCAGCATAATTTATTTGTATTTGCAAGTATGCTCACAGTATGGCTGAAGGGGTCGTTGTCGTATCAGGTACTACAGATATGTACCCGAGGTACGTACATATGTATACACAAGTGTACCAGACCTCTATCTTCTCAGCATATATGTACCCTATGTTTACATAAACGTACCTGCCCCTGAGATGAGATGCAGAATGAGACGGCAATGGAGGAGGAGTAGGGCAGGAGGAGAGGAGGTAGGAGGAGGAGGAGGAGGAGGAGAATGGGTGATGGAGTAGGGGGAGGAGGAGGAGGGAAGGAGGGCGAGAAGGAGGAGGAGCGAAAGGAGGAGCAGAGAAGGTAATGGAGATCGAATGAAGACGGTCAAGGAGGAGGAGTAGGGGGCAGGATGAGGAGGAGGAGGAGGATGGGAGGAGGGGAGGATGAGGGGAGAAGGTGATGGAGGAGAAGTAGGGGGCAGGAGGAAGAGCGGAGAAGGGGATGGAAATCGAATGAAGACGGGCATGGAGGAGGAGTAGGGGGCAGGAGGAGGAGGGGAGAAGGGGATGGAGATCGAATGAAGATGGTCATGGAGGAGGAGTAGGGGGAAGGAGTAGGAGGAGGAGGAGGAGGGGAGAAGGTGATGGAGTAGGGGAAGGAGGAGGAGGAGGAGCGGAGAAGGTGATGGAGATCGAATGAAGACGGTCATGGAGGAGGAGGAAGGGAGGAGGCGATGGAGGAGTAGGAGGCAGGAGGAGGAGGAGGAGGAGGGGAGAAGGTGTTGGAGTAGGTGGAGGAGGAGGAGGAGGGGAGACGGTGTTGGAGTAGGGTGAGGAGGAGGAGGAGTAGGAGGCAGGAGGAGGAGGAAGAGGAGGGGAGGTGTTGGAGTAGGTGGAGGATGAGGAGGAGAAGACGAAGGGGAGAAAATGATGGAGGAGTAGTAGGGGGCAGGAGGAGGAGGAGGAGGAGGGGAGACGGTGATAGATGAGTAAGAGGGGAGAAGATGATCCTACCTCCTACTCCTCCATCACCTTCTCCCCTCATCCTCCTCCCTCCTCCATCACCATCTCCCCTCCTCCTCCATCACCTTCTCCCCTCCTCCTCCTCCTGCTCCCCTACTCCATCACCTTCTCTCCTCCTCCTCCTGCCCCCTTCTTCCCTCCTCCTCCTCCTCCTACTCCATCACCTTCTCTCCTTCTCCTCCTCCTCTCCTCCTCCTCCTACTCCATCACTTTCTCCCCTTCTCCTCCCCCTACTCCATCACCTTCTCCCCTCCTCCTCTTCCTCCTCCTCCTGCCCCCTACTCCTCCATGACCGTCTTCATTCGATCTCCATCTCCTTCTCCGCTCCTCCTCCCCCTCCTCCTCCTCCCCCTACTCCATCACCTTCTCCTCCTCCTGCCCCTCCTCCTCCTCCATGACCTTCATTTGATCTCCATCACCTTTTCCTCTCTTCCTCCTCCTCCACCTCATCCTGCCCCTTACTCCAGCACCTTCTCTCCTCCTCTTCCCCCTACTCCATCACCTTCTCCCCTCCTCCTCCCCCTACTCCATCACCTTCTCCCCTCCTCCTCCTCCTCCTCCTTCTCCTGCTCCCTACTCCTCGTCCATGACCGTCTTCATTCGATCTCCATCACCTTCTCCGCTCCCCTCTTCCTCCTCCTCCTCCTCCTTCCTCCCTCCTCCTCCCCCTCCTCCCCCTACTCCATCACCTTCTCCCCTCCTCCTCCTCCTCCTATTTCTCCTGCCCCCTACTCCTCTTCTATGACCGTCTTCATTCGATCTCCATCACCTTCTCCGCTCC
>NW_014577251.1:20112-28549 GCF_000485595.1 Priapulus caudatus
TATATATATATATAGGGCTATATCTAGTTCTAGAGCTAGAATAAGGTTAGCATAGGATGAGTTAGGAATAGGATAGCATAGTGCAGGGTTTTTTCTGAGGGAAAATTAGACAAAGGAGGTAAAATTTTGCCAGTTTGGGAAAAACGCGCATGATGGATTCGAAGGCGTGCCGTAGGCATGCATGTGGACGCTGCAGACAGACGCCGGTGGGGGGAGGGGGGGCATGGCAATCTAAATATTCCAGAAGCACGTGGTGGTGATCTATTTATTTTTGGGTTTGACACTATTTTGATAACGGCGGGTAAATACAGGAATATTTTTCACAACGACGATGTTAAATTTGACAACGGCGGTGCACGACTCTGCCTCTTATGTATAAGAAACCCTGCAGGGTAGGATCCCAGTCCGTAATGCCAGAGTTATAGGTTTGATAGTAAAGCGAACCAGACTGCGAGTATGGACAGACCAAAACAGTTTCGATGTAAGGCTGTTCTTCACACACTGTGTGTGTGCGCACGTGTGCGTGTGTGTGTACGCTCGCGTGCGTGTGCGTGTTATATGTGTGTGTGTGTACGTGCGTTATGTGCACGTGTGCGTGCGTGCGTGTGTGCATGCACGTGCGTGTTTGCACCTAGCTTTCTACAATGTATTTTTACTCTCGAAACATTTCAATTCCATTGATTTATTGATTGTCGTGGGCTTTTCGTGACGCATAGGCAGGCAACGCGACGGATAGTAAGACACGGAAACCTGCACCGAACAAAACTGGAAGCACCTACAGTTGTCCGTGGACAACCTGGGTATCTCCGAATCCCCTCGGAACAGCATCATGGACGTCGCCGATAAACGTGAAAAGCTTGACTGACATGTGTAGGTGGTTGATGGAGAAAAGGCCTAAAATACCTGGAACACGGGTAAGATTTTTACTGCATGTGTGAAAAAGCACTTCGTTAGAGTCGTGCTATCAGTCAACTTCATTACTCTGTATTCTGAGTGTGTCCATAACAGGGGTAGAAATTAACTTTTGAACAAGGGAGTCCAACGGACTCCCTGCCTTCAAAAAGAGGGAGTCCGCAGCAGAATGAGGGAGTTCGTAGTCTTAAGTTCAAAATTAAAGATAATAATGCATGTGCTTATTTTAAAGATTCATGCGATTGTACGTCTGCCAAATTATGGCAGAATTTCCAGGGAGTCACACGGACTCCTCAATATGTCATATCAGGGAGTCCGACAGTAAATCAGGGAATATTTCACTCCGGACTCGCATTAATTTCGCACCCTGCCATAACCCTAACCTTATCCCTAACATCTACCTCTAACCACCACCTTAACCTAAACCATAACCGTAACACTAAGCTTAACCTTAAGACTCGCTTTAAACCTAAACATAACTGTAAGACTAACCCTAAACATAACCCTATAACCTTAACCCTAACGGTCACCCTAACCCTAAATCTAACACTAACCCAAACACTACCCCTGACAACCCTAACTCTAACCCTAACACCCAACCTAACCCTAAACCTAACACTATAACCCTCACCTTAACCCTAAACCTAACCTTGACCCTAAACCTAACTATAACTGTAACCCTAACCCTGACCCTAACCTCAACCCTAACCTCAACACTAACCCCAAATTCGTGAGAAAAAACTGAAATAAACAACAAAACCGGAAAAAATGCAAATAAACAAAATAGGGGGAAAAAACCGAAAATAAATAAAAACCGGAAAAAAAATTGTCATGCTAAATAATCTCGCCGTTTCCCGCAGGAGCTGGACCGGCGACTACCGATACTGCCGATCGACGTCAATGCCGTTCTTCAGCCCACAGATGGCGTTAGGGTCACTTGGATCGGCCACGCGACAAGTCTAGTCCAGTTCGACGGGATCAATCTACTAACGGATCCCGTGTTCTCGGCGAGGGCCGCTCCGACGCAGATCATGGGGCCGCTGCGTTATCGCCTGGTCTCTCCCAATCTGTACCACCTCTTGGATTTGCCCGAAATGAGTGCGTACGTGATCTCACTACAGCGTCTAGGGTTTATAGTTGATCAAAATCTGAATGATATCATAATTTAACGTCATGTGCGCATATTTTTTGTGATAATATATAATTGTGATAATAACCTGTATATTTGTAAAATAGTCGCAGTAATAACCCGCGCCAGTTATGATGCATTCTCCACGGCTAAAAGTTAATCGATTTTGGAGTGTGGTTCTTTGTCTTCATGCTGTTCTAGTGCTACTAGTGGCTCATTGGTTCAGAAATAGAAAACCTAATGTGTACTCCTTGCCTTGACGTTTTCAGAAATCCACGCTGTGTTGATAAGCCACAATCATTACGATCATTTGGATTCCAACAGCGTATTCGAATTGAATAGACGATTCCCAGAAGCCTGGTTCGTAAATATCCATATTCACTAACTTTCCTGTAGGCACATTTCCTTATTCCCTTTCCCATTACGTTATAGCCTATAACATCACAAACTCATAGTAATTTTTGCGCTGGAGTAGTCAGTATATAATAATGTCCGCTAATAGGCGAGACAAAATCTCTATCAGCGTGTGTATTTTTTCGATTTATACGGGAAACGATCGTGTTGAACACGGATCACAATGCGTGGGGAATTAGGTTGCTAGCCAAAAAGTTACGCATTTTAGCTCAACATGTGAGGTTTGCTCATTTAACAGAATGTATACCCTTATTCCCTTTCCCATTACGTTATAGCCTGTAACATCACAAACTCATAGTAATTTTCATTTCTTTTCACGCACTGGTTGTTTATCATCGATGGTGAAAGGTTGTTAAATTAATTCAATTTAAATTAATAAAGGTCTTTTTTCTCATAGGTGGTTTGTACCTGAAGGATTGGATGGCTGGTTTAAAGGATGTGGTTGCAAAAACACCAAGGAGATGACCTGGTGGGAAGAACAGGAACTACCGACGCATCCAAATATCAAGATGGCTTTCACACCTGCGCAACACTGGTGCCAACGTTACATAAAAGATGTTAATCAGGTAATTAATTAATTAATCTCTTGTTTTATTTTTTATTTCATAATGAGCTTGACACAAATGCATCGCAAGTGGCATGCAACTCCAAAAACCATGTTTATTGGCCTTTATGAAGAAAAGCGAGTGGATGTATTTTATGTAAATAAAAGTATTTTATGTCAGCATGGGTCTGTGCAAATTCCAAAAACGTGTGATAAACGTATCAAAAAATCCCAAAAATTATTAAATAAAATTCATCTTTCGTGTTAGAATCATACTCTGCATTAAGATCATATTCTTTGTCATCTGTACAAGAGATATAGTATGCAATAATTTATAATTGCAGTGTTATTGTTTATGGATCCTGCTATATTTTAGTTTTGAACTTTTATTTTGGACTCCTTCATTTTGGCAGAGAATGTAAGTAAGCGGGCCATGACTGTGTTCATGCATCAATCGTGTATGTTTTTTGGATGTTGCGTGACTAAAAAAACAACAAGATTCTCAGCGAGAGTAACCAGCTTAAGCAGAAGGTTATCCCTCGATCAAAGTTAACATTTCTAGCACATAAAAATGTTAGGATTATATGGTGAAGATGTTAGTGCCATCTTCTCGCTTTTCAGTTTTTAGCTCAGCGGACGAAGTCAGATGCAGCTTGTAGAATCGCATGAATGTCCGTGCGTGCGTCCGACCGTCCGTGCGTTCGTCAACAGTTATGGCAAAAATCTTTGTTAGAAAGTTCAGAAGATTCATCAAAGATGTTACCCAGCTTCCCCACAATACCTGCAAAACAAAAACAGACCGTGATTGGTCCAAAACACTGCTTCTTCTTTGCCGGCGATACGGGTTACTACGGTGATGTGTTTAAGACGATCGGTGAGGAGTATGGTCCGTTTGACGTCGCAACGATACCCATAGGATGTTACGAGCCCAAGTAAGCAGGCCCCGTGAGATCATAGGATCATAATCGAAGCTGCTATCTGCAAATACATACCCTCTTGGAAAAGTACATGAAAACATTTCATGTTTCCTTTCATATGTCTCATATATGTGTCTGTATATGTATATGTTTATTATGTATATGTATTATTATATATATATACATATATATGTATTACGCGACACACATTCTCCCCAAGATGTGTAAGTATACCAAGTTTGGTCGCGCTAGGTCAATTAGGGGCCGAGTTATAGAGCGGAAGGGAAATATGATCAAGGTCAAGGTCAAGGTCAAGGTCAAATAAAGGTCGCAGTGACCTGGTCTTGGTACGCTGCGCACATTCACCCCATGATGTGTAAGTAGACCATGTTTGGTCACGCAAGGTCAATTAGAGGTCGAGTTATAGAGCGGAAGGGAAATTCTCTGCGGCGGACCGAGCGGCAGCGGCTGGACAGACATGAAACTATAGTATCCCCACCGACGAAGGATACAATTAGTGTGAATGACACTCCGTCTAGTCTATGTACGCTAATCAAATATCAAATCCATATATTACAATTATAAATGATTATTTAGTGGACAAACTGACGGTAGACAAAATGGGAATGGCGTGGATTTTTAGTGTAGACGAATTGGGAGTAGGCGAAATGGGTGTAGGCCAACTGGGAGTTTTGCTATAGACGAAATGGGAATTTTGCCTTAGGCGAAATGATGAGGTTACACTTGCTCCCAGGTCCACACCTCCACAGTAACAGCAAGTGAGTACGCTGCATTCGTGCGCACGCGCAAACAACTGTAAACAATTTCCGAATTCGCAGATATGCCTACAGAGAAAGATACAGCCGATATTCGGCAGTGTAAACGCAAAAGTTGTGCGACCAACTGATCGATAGCAACTAGTTGGGAGATTAGAACACGTTCTATTTTCGCCAACTCGGAGTTGCCGAATTGGAAGGTTGGTCCAACTCGCCAATTCGCCAACACAAAGTCGGTAGTGTAGACCCCGCTTAAGTTGACGACGTGACAAGACGATTCGCTCGTTATATATAATTATCGCTTCAGAGAGGGGACGGGATTCGCTCGTTAAGGCCTCAGAGTGGAATAGACGATTCGCTCGTTAAGGCTTCACAGAGTGGAATAGACAATTCGCTCGTTAACGAACTAACTCTTCAGAGAGGGGACGCTAACGAATCGCTCATTAACGAACTAACTCTTCAGAGAGGGAAAGCTAACGAATTGCTCGTTAACGCTTCAGAGAGGGGACACTAATGAATCACTCCTTAACGCTTCAAAGAGGGGACGCTAACGAATCGCTCGTTAACGCTTCAGAGAGCGGACGCCATTCGTCGGTGATTCCTCTCATCTGCGTCCGCTGCGTACGCGCGGTGAGGAGAAGGTCTGGATTCCTTCCCGACGGGAAAGTTTTCGTCTCTCCGTGTTTCAACTCGATGAACGACGTAGCGTCGACCAGTTTCTTAGCGCGAGCCGTGTGCAAGTCCTTCACCGGCTGGTCGTACTCCTGAAGGACAAAAAAACACAAAGCAGTCAGGTCAGCGATCGATTCCGTCATCTCACTCAACTCATTTAACTCATTTAACTTAAGTCGTTGTCGTCGTCGTCGTCGTAATTTCAATAATTTACTGCTGTTTTAATAACATAACGTACTCCTGTCGGTGTTGGCGATCAGAATTTATAATCGGATACAAAGCCGGAAAGAAGAAACAGCACAGTAGTAAAGTCACGTAGGATCACACATTGCTATAATTATATACCTCATTGCTCAAATTAAATGGATACATTCATAATCGTATATAAAGCCGTTAAGGAGAGAACAGCATGCTAGTAAACTCACATATAATCACACATTGCTATATATGCACCTTGTTGCTCTAATTAATTGGATAAATTCCTGATCACTTGTAAAGCCATAAAGGATGAAACGGCACCTTATATAAAATCACGTATGATCACACATTGCTATATGTAGGCCCTACCTCGTTGCTCAAATTAAAGGTACCCCAGTGGACTGCGACCGACTGCTTTGCTCTGATATCCATGTGGATCTTTACGGCTTCTTCTGGATTGATGTGCTGGGGACACATGTACCAACTAAAAACAAGATAATAAAGATAATGATATATATAATAAAGTATAATAATAATAACATTGTAATGTGATTAATGACACCACTATACTTAAATTTCTGTTAATCTTAATTTTTCATATATATGGTAACATTTAATGATTATAAATTAAAAATGATGATCATATTGTCGAAATTACACTTACATTAATTTACGTGTGTACACGATTTGACTCAATTGCGACATATTGCCGCATGAGACATTTTTATACTTATACATATACACACAATTATATATTTAGACCTATATATATATGAGACATAGTCATAGTTACACATAATATACATATACATATCTAGACTTAAATATATATGAGACATATTCATACATATACATATACTTATACTTATACAGATACATTATGCTTATACATATACAATACATATTCAGACATATACATGAGACATATGTATATGTCTGTACCCTCCTCCTCCCCTTCTCCATCACCTTCTCCCCTCCTCCTCCTCCTCCTGTCCCCTACTCCTCCTCCATGACCGTCTCCATCTCAGGGGCAGGTACGTTTATGTAAACACAGGGTACATATATGCTTAGAAGATACAGGTCTGGTACACTTGTGTATACATATACGTACCTCGGGTACATATCTGTAGTACCTGATACGACAACGACCCATTCAGCTCTACTGTCTATTAATGCTGGGTGTGCCACGGGGATTCCCCGTCTCACAAACGGCCAAACTGTTTGTGTTTGTTAATTGTTTTGTCAATTGTCAATTGTCAACTGTTTGTCAATTAGGGGCCCGAGTTATAGAGCGGAAGGGAAATATGATCAAGGTCAAGGTCAAGGTCAAATAAAAACCGCAGTGACGTGGTTTTGGTTCTCCGCTCCTCGTCCTCCTCCTCCTCCTCCTCCTGCACCCTACTCCATCACCTTTCCCTCCTCCTTCTCCTCCTCCCCCTACTCCATCACATCGTCCCCTGGAGGAGGAGGAGCGGAGAAGGTGATGGAGATCGAATGAAGACGGTCATGGAGGAGGAGTAGGGGGCAGGAGGAGGAGGAGGAGGAGGAGGAGGGGAGAAGGTGATGGAGTAGAGGGAGGGGGAGGAGGAGGAGGGGGGAGGAAGAGGGGAGAAGGTGATGGAGTAGGGGGAGGAGGAGGAGAAGGGGCGNCTAACGAATCGCTCGTTAACGAACTAACTCTTCAGAGAAGGGAAGCTAACGAATCGCTCGTTAACGCTTCAGAGAGGGGACGCCATTCGTCGGTGATTCCTCTCATCTGCGTCCGCTGCGTGCGCGCGGTGAGGAGAAGGCCTGGATTCCTTCCCGACGCTCCGGACGGGAAAGTTTTCGTCTCTCCGTGTTTCAACTCGATGAACGACGTAGCGTCGGCCAGTTTCTTAGCGCGAGCCGCGTGCAAGTCCTTCACTGGCTGGTCATACGGCTGAGGGACAAAAAACACAAGGCAGTCAGGTCAGCGATCGATTCCGTCATCTCACTCAACTCATTTAACTTAAGTCGCTGTCGTCGTCGTCATAATTTCAATAATTTACTGCTGTTTTAATAACTTAACGTACTCCTGTCGGTGTTGGCGATCAGAATTTATAATCGGATATAAAGCCAGAAAGAAGAAACAGCACAGTAGTAAAATCACGTAGGATCACACATTGCTATAATTATGTACCTCATTGCTCAAATTAAATGGATACATTCATAATCGGATATAAAGCCATTAAGGAGAGAACAGCATGCTAGTAAACTCACATATAATCACACATTGCTATATGTACCTCATTGCTAAAATTAATTGGATAAATTCATAATCAGTTGTAAAGCCATAAAGGATGAAACGGCACCTTATATAAAATCACGTATGATCACACATTGCTATATGTAGGCCCTACCTCATTGCTCAAATTAAAGGTACCCCAGTGGACTGCGACCGACTGGTTTGCTCTGATATCCATGTGGATCTTTACGGCTTCTTCTGGGTTGATGTGCTGGGGACACATGTACCAACTAAAAACAAGATAATAAAGATAATGATATATAATAAAGTATAATAATAATAACATTGTAATGTGATTAATGACACCACTATACTTAAATTTCTGTTAATCTTTATTTTTCATATATATGGTAACATTTAATGATTATAAATTAAAAATGATGATCATATTGTCGAAATTACACTTACATTAATTTACGTGTGTACACGATTTGACTCAATTGCGACATATTGCCGCATGAGACATTTTTATACTTATACATATACACATAATTATATATTTAGACCTATATATATGAGACATATTCATACATATACATATACTTATACTTATACAGATACATTATGCTTATACATATACAATACATATTCAGACATATACATGAGACC
>NW_014577251.1:31090-33816 GCF_000485595.1 Priapulus caudatus
AAATAAAAAAAAATAAAAAAAAAAAAAATATAAAAAAAATTAAATAAAAAAAAAAAATAAAATAAAAAATAAGAAAAATATTCCTGTACTTACCCGCCGTTATCAAAATAGTGTTTCAAACCCAAAAATAAATAGATCACCACCACGTGCTTCTGGAATATTTAGATTGCCATGCCCCCCCCCTCCACCGGCATCTGTCTGCAGCGTCCACATGCATGCCTACGGCACGCCTTCGAATCCATCATGCGCGTTTTTCCCAAACTGGCAATTACCTCCTTTGTCTAATTTTCCCTCAGAAGAAACCCTGCACTATATGCTATCCTATTCCTAACTTATATCTT
Source organism: Priapulus caudatus (assembly GCF_000485595.1). Classification (NCBI taxonomy): domain Eukaryota; kingdom Metazoa; phylum Priapulida; class Priapulimorpha; order Priapulimorphida; family Priapulidae; genus Priapulus; species Priapulus caudatus. The sequence goes on from NW_014577251.1 coordinate 31,432, forward strand.
ATGCTAACCTTATTCTAGCTCTAGAACTATATAGCCCTATATATATATATATATATATATATATGTGGCGGAGCATAGAACTATATAGCCCTATATATATATATGGCCTTCTCAAGGGCCATATAGTTCTAGAGCTAACCTAGCTTATAGTAGTTATACTAGCATATGTTACATTCTTACATTTCATTATTTGTTGGTGTCCCCTACTGGCAGTGTAACTACTGGCATAGCTCTAGTACTATAGCCCGTGTACAGTTGCCGCAGGCCTGTAGTGTACCAGGCTGAGGCCTGTAGGCCTACCAGGCTGAGGCCTGTACGCGGGCTATAGTACTAGAGCTACTACTGGCACTGCCTACACAGGATGTAGTGACAACAGACCCTCACGCTCACTCGCAGCTAGGGCCTGCATAAGTGACGCGTATCCCAAAGTGACGCGTCGTCGACCGACCAATCAGAGCGCTCGTAGCTCCTCCCAAAGTGACGCGTCATCGACCGACCAATCGGAGCGCTCGCAGCTTAATTAGGCACTAAAGCTGATGCGATATGTTTTGTGGTTGCATTATTTAAGCTGGCTATCGTGAGTGGATGCATGGTTACTGGTAAGGGTTAGGATTAGGGTTAGGGTTAGGGTTTAGCTTTATATTTATCAGCTTTAGTGCCTGAGCTGCGAGCGCTCCGATTGGTCGATCGACGACGCGTCACTTTGGGAGGTATGCAGGCCCTAGCTGCAAGTCTCACGCTCTTACCATACCAGTTAGTTAGATCAGAGTGGCTATATGCCCGGCAGCCGGCATATATCTGACGGCTGCCGGGCATGGTCTTCGATTTCCTAAATGCCCGGCAGTTTTTAATTTTCAGCGTTATCTCAAGTAAACAATTAAGGGTTAGGGTTAGGGTTAGTGTTAGGGTTAGGAACTGCCGGGCATTTAGGAAATCGAAGACCGTGCCCGGCTGCCGGGCATATAGCCACAGATTAGTTCGATAGCAAACACTCAAACAAACAAGGGCCACCAAACTAGTGCTGAGAGGGTCTATATATGTCCCCCAGGGTACTGCCGGAACGTACCCTGGTACTATCTAATATGCCGGATCGTACCTCGCCTACTCCACTAGCGAGTATAGGGAGTCGCCTACGCCTACTCCCTAACCCTATCAAATAGTTACCAAGGTATGTTCCGGCAGTACCCTGGGGGACATAGACCCTATGATCCAAACTAGTATATGGGTTAAAAAACGTCAAGTACGAGGACCGGCAGAAGTTTTTAGGATTACAATTTTTACATACCAGAAGACTAAGAGGCCACCTAATAGAATCATACAAAATCATGACAGGGAAATATAAACTGAACCCAAACACTTTCTTTTGTCCAGCCTCAACAACATCACTAAGAGGAAATAACATGAAATTATATAAACAACGGTCCAGACTCCAGGTGCGACAAAACTTTTTTAGCCAGAGAGTGGTGCAAGCCTGGAATAAACTCCCAAAAAGTGCAGTCGCAGCTGCCACCACTAACGCTGAGAGGGTCTATATGTCCCCCGGGGTACTGCTGGAACGTACACTGGTACTATCTAATATGCCGGACCGTACCTCGCCTACTCCACTAACGAGTCTAGGGAGTCGCCTACGCCTACTCACTAACCCTAACCATGCATAACCCTAAACCAAAATTAATCCTAACCCTAACCATATATGATATCAAATAGTGACCAGGGTACGTTCCGGTATACCGGACCGTACCCCGGGTACGTTTCGGCAGTACCATGGGGGACATTCCGACATAGACCCTATGAGCACCACTAATTAACGTATTTAAGACCAGAATCGACCGATTCATGAAATCGCAAGATATGGGTGCATATTACTTAGGCTGATTCTAGGACAACTACCCCCTGGACAACTACCCACCGGACAATTACCCCCCGGACAATTACCCACCAGGACAATTACCCACCCGGACGATTACCCACCCGGACAATTACCCACCAGGACAATTACCCACCAGGACAATTACCCACCCGGACAATTACCCACCCGGACGATTACCCACCCGGACAATTACCCACCAGGACAATTACCCACCAGGACAATTACCCACCAGGACAATTACCCCCCGGACAATTACCCACCAGGACAATTACCCACCAGGACAATTACCCACCAGGACAATTACCCACCAGGACAATTACCACCCGAACAATTACCCACCAGGACAATTACCCACCAGGACAATTACCCACCAGGACAATTACCCGCCAAGACAATTACCCACCTATAACCTTCCAATAAGGAAAAAATTTCCCCTTCCGTAAATTTGTGTCCGCTGCAATACATAATGTATATCTGGAAAAGAGAGAAATGTCTACCCCATGTGTTCAGAGAAC
>NW_014577251.1:33826-37687 GCF_000485595.1 Priapulus caudatus
TCGATTCGCGCATCGATTCGATGCGTGAATCGAATGATTCGATGCGTGAATCGAATGATTCGATGCGTGAATCGAATGATTCGATGCGTGAATCGAATGATGCATCGAATCATTCGATTCACGCAAGCGTGAATCGAATGATTCGAATCGAATGAATTTGAATCGAATTATGAAACAGAATACACACCATAGTATCCGCCTACCCGGTTGCACACCCTGGCTAAAGTATGGTGAGTTATGAGAAACAGACCGTACACTCTCTGAAAGTAAAACTTTATAAAAGAGGAGCGTCGACGAGAGGTCGTAAAGGAGATTTAATACAAAGATAAGAACTATGTTCCACGAAATACGTTGTTTTCATGAGTGATAATGCACAATTTTGGTCATAATCGGCGTGTGAAATCTCTGCAGATAAATGCCTTTGAAGCGGCTTGTAAACACTGTGGGCCTATACTGTATATATTGGAACGCATTTTCCTCAAGACAATTACCCACCTATAACCTTCCAATAAGGAAAAAATTTCCCCTTCCGTAAATTTGTGTCCGCTGCAATACATAATGTATGTCTGGAAAAGAGAGAAATGTCTACCCCATGTGTTCAGAGAACAGCGGCGTCGATAATTGGGACGCGGGAGGGGACTCGCCCCTACCCCTCCTATAATGACGGAAATGTTGTAACCCCAAATGATCTTGCTCTTGGCCATGTACGTTATGTTATGTAACTGTTTGTGCATGTGTGCGTATACGTGGCTGGCTGTGTGCGTGCGTGCGTGTCTGTGTGCGTGCGTGTGTGTGTACGTGAGTGAATATACTGATTTACAAGAATTTATTACAAGTGTTAATACTTGTGTGAAGTGGGGGGGGGGAGCATGCCCTCCGAAAATCTTTTTTATTTTGATGCAAAATGGTGCAATTTGACGCATTAATTCTAAGGTCATCTATCTGCATTTTTTCCTAGCTTATATTTTAGTAGGATTGATGATATTTATCAGCAATTTGACCACATGACAAATACATCACTAGTTTACTGCAAAAAATATACGTACTTAATTGTCAATTTTCACAGCGTGATATAGAAATTGCTTTTAAAGGTCATGTAATCTGCCACTGTGGAAGTACTGTATATTTGCATATGTACATCCCTTCTTCACTTATGAATAGTTATAACAATAATTTAGACAGTGCGGCCAAAAATGAAACAATGGTCATTCTGAATGCTTGTGTAATGAATAGAATTGTGAATAAAGTTTCAAAATCATAACTGAATTGTCTAATATGAGGTTTTAAATCATTGTTTTCACATTTCATCTCTGAATGTATACAATATTTTTAGTTTTTATGTGATACAGGTAGTGATAATGTACATTATGAAAACACATAATTTTCCATTATATCGCAATATATACATCTAATGATGTATTCAATAAATTCCGAATTTTAACAACCGCTTGAGGGGAGCAGACTGCAATTTTAGGCAATCGATAAATCGAACGCCTATAATAGGATACGCGAGCGTGAAAATGCACAGATGGACTCAGCATGCGAGCGATTAGGCGCGGGGAGCGACGCTCGCGCGAGTATCGCCAGCACTGTCGCGTAGGCAAAGTATTACTTAATGTACGAAAAGGTAATTAAGTGGGTGTCGCGTCGCTGCTGTTTCTTGATTTACGCGAGTTTGCATTACGCGAATTTGCAATAGCGCGTAATAAATTTACTTGAAGAATAACAAGAACAACACTACAAGAATAACGCGATGCGGCGACTGCCAGGCGCGTGGCGAGCACGTAAAATAAATGTGATGTTATTCATTGTATTAAGCGACCCAGAAAATGTCTAGACATGTACGTGTGCATTGGTGGCTGCGCTTCGCTCCCGCTGCTGATGCGCAGGTGAAGGCCGATACTTGCCGATATGAACTTCAATAGGAGTGTTTCATGTTGATAAACATTGACGTCAAATGCACACATGCGCAGTTTAACGGTTGGCAGCAAGCAAATGCGTGATATTGTACGATACGTGCACACTCATGCACGCACGTGTACGTGCACACGCACGCATGCACGCACGTGTACGTGCACACGCACGCATGCACGCACGTGTACGTGCACACGCAAGCACGCACGCACGTCTACGTGCCCATGCATGCACGTGTACCTGCAAACACACGCACGTACGCACGCACGCACACATGCACTCACGTATACCTGCACACGCCCACACGCATGCACGCACGAACGTGTACCTGCACACGCGCACGCACGCACGCACGCACGCACGCACGCACGCACGATCATCGATAAAATGTCAAGCGCACGCTTCGCTTTCTGCCAACCATGCACACATTAACAAATAACACGTTGACCTGATCTATGACGTCACGTGAAAAACACATCTTATATCGGCGTATCGAGAAATGGTCTGCAAATAAGTCAAATATCGGCAGTATCAGCGAATGTTGAAGATTGGAAATTATGAAATCATTGAAGTTGTGTCCGCTTAGATAAACATCATTCAATTACTCTACGGTGGTTGTGTGGAGGGGGCTAGGGTATCTTGCGGGGGTGGGGTAATTGCCCCAACTGGTGGGTAATTGTCCTCGTGCCGCGTTAATTGTCCGGTGGGTAATTGTCGCGTGTGGGAAATTTGTCCTAGTGGTAATTGTCCTGATGCGTAATTGTCCTCGTGGGTACATTGTCCTGGTGGGTAATATGTCCTTGGTGGGTGTAATCGCTTCCTGTGTGGGTAAATCGTCCCCGGTGGGTAATTGGACCTTTTGTGGGTTAATTGTCCGGGTGGGTAATTGTCCGCGGGGGTAATTGATCGGTGGGTAATTGTCCAGTGGGGTAGTTTGTCCGGATACGATATTGCTTTCGATGACACAAATTGCTAATCAAGCATGTTAAGATTCGAACCATGTACCCTCCACTCCCTCACCTTCTGATTGCATAAGTCATTACAAAGCTCTCTGCCAACAAAACAACAACAGCTTTTTCATTAAAAATATAAGAATCGATAAATAAAGAAACATCGCCTCTCTCTCGAGATATGTAGTATATATATATATATATATATATATATATATATAGTGTTATGTAGATGTGTGTGTGTGTGTGTTTGTCGTGTGTTTGGTGTGTAGTGTGTGCTGTGTGTGTGTCGTGTGATGCTGTGTGTGCTGTGCGTGTGTGCGTCTGTGACATGTGTGTGTGCGCGCGTCGCCGGCGCGTGCGTGGCGCGCGAGTGTAGTGTGCGTGTGCGCGGTAGGTGTGCGTTAGTGCGTTGTGCGTGTTGCGTGTGGCGCCGTGTGCGTGTGCTCGACCGTTGTGGTGCTGCGTGTGCGTGTGCAGTGTTGCGTCGTGCGTGTGCGTGTGCGCTGGTCTATATATATATATATATATATATATATATCATATTATATATATATATAATATCATATATATATGTGTGTGTGTCTGGCGTGCGCACGTGTGTGCTGTGTGTGTGTGGTGTGTGTGTGTGTGAGTGTAGTGTTGGTGTGGTGTGTGTGTGTGTTAGTGTGTGTGTGCGTGCGTGGTGCGTAGACACAGTCATGTGTGCTGTGTGGCCCGCGCGTGCGCGCCGTCGCTGTGCGCGCGCGACGTGTGTGTGCTGTTGCGTGTGCGTGTGCGACGTGTGCGTGTGCGTTGTGCGTAGTGCGCTGTGCGTGTGCGTGTGCGTGTGCGTTGCGTGATGCCGTGTGCGTGTCTATACTAATAATATATATATATATATATATATATTATATATATATTCATGTTGTGTCTCGTGTGTGTGTGTGTGGCGTGTGTGTGTGTGTGTGTGTGCTATGTGTGCGTGTGTGTGATGTGATGTTGTGGTCGTGTGTGG
>NW_014577251.1:37712-44900 GCF_000485595.1 Priapulus caudatus
CTCTCGCTATTTTTTGTTCCGCGGGGGGACTCGGGCGGCCACCGCAACCCCCTAGTTTGCCGTGATGCGGGCACGCCCGATGCAAATCACACACCTCGGCGAGCCAAGGTGTGCGATTTTTCACTCGCCTGCTTTTTCCAAAACACAAGGACTGGTATAATTGTCCTGATGGGTAATTGTCCTAGTGGGTAATTGTCCTGGTGGGTAATTGTCCTGGTGGGTAATGATAATCGTCCTGGTGGGTAATCGGCCGGGTGGGTAATTGTCCTGGTGGGTAATTGTCCGGGGGGTAATTGTCCGGTGGGTAATTGTCCAGTGGGTAGTTGTCCGGATACGCTTAGGCTATAGGGCCGCTAGGCCTTTCACAACCCACGAATCATGATTATCCTTAACTAACTAACTCACCTCTTTCGACAGTTTCGACAGATGCCGATACCATGCAATGGCAATGCCAATGCCGGCCATTCCAATGCCGGCAATGCCAATGTCATGATGTTGCAATGCCAATGGCATGTAATTTTGATTAGTGACAATGACGGAGACTAAGAGTAAGACTACTAAGAGTGACACTGCGAACCACATACGCATAGTGCGAACTAACTACAAACCAAAGATCGTAGAGTGGTGCCTACGGCACTCTACGATCTCTACGTCCCCTACGATCTCTACGTCCCCTACGATCTCTACGTCCCCTACGATCTCTACGTGCCCTACGGCACTCTACGATCTTTGGTCTAAACCAGGTCTGAACATGTTTGAGAAAATCGTTATTCGGCGTTTTCACTGTATCCTCATCTCATAACGCGAAGAGTATATGACCAAGTCTTCTCTAGATAACTGCGCGTGTACTATTACGCGTGTATATTACGGCCTGTGGTATTACCGTATGCATTACTATTACGTCCAACCACCGGCTACAATCGTAACGTCTTCGGTTCATGAAAATGGCGCGAAGTACAGTTTACATATATATACTATACATATGCTATTTGTACCCGCACTGACGGAGTAAATACCAGGAAACGTGGCCCGTGTTGCTTCGCCGATAGTGCAACACAGCAATACAAAGGCTTATCTAGATAGCGATGTGTGAGCGCGTACCTCATGCTTAATATGACTAATAGGACTTGATATTAGTGTCGGATGGTTTGAGACTCGTTATTGTAGTGCGCATTTACCTGACGTGTGGATCGTTTATACGGTTTTGCCAAATACTATATCCGGGAAGAATGGCGATTTCGTCAGAAAAGACTGACCAGGTATAACATTATACAGCTTTATATGTATATAATTATGCATGCGCGTAGGTTTTTAGGTGTCTGTGCAAATACGCGCGCGCGTACACAGCAAGGGTCTCATTGTCTCATTTGCAGTTTGTCTCATTTGCTCAGTCTCGTTTGTCTCAGTTTGTCATCACAGCAGTTTGTCTCATTTGCTTGCTTTCGCGTACATACGCGTGTCTCTTCCTCAGGTTTCACAACAACAACAACCATTTGTCCTATACCCGTGAAGCGTCATATATATATACGTGTACATATATATAACATATATATGTGTGTGTGTGCGCGCGCGTGTGTGTGTGTGTGTGTGTGTGTGTGTGTGTGTGTGTGTGTGTGTGTGTGTGTGTGTGTGTGTGTGTGTGTGTCGGCCAGCCCCCCCCCAACACATCACACCCCCCCACCCAGCACACACACACACACAACGCACGCACGCACGCACGCCGCGCGCGAACACACAGCACACCACACACACACACAACAGCACACACACACAAGACAACACCATTGGAAATAGCTTTGATTCTTGGAAATAAAATTTCTGGCCAGATAAAGCGTCACTACTTTTTCGTAGCCTGTAATTTTATACTCAAGCTATAGGTGAAAGAATTTTATGAAATCGAGCAGAAGTGTGAGTTCGAGGCTTTACAAAAAGCTATGCGTGACTATTTTGCTTATAATTTAAGCCTGGCGTGCCTTACACCTGCATATATAGACATTGCTTAGCCACCATGAATTTAGAAGTCACTTTCTGCTAAGCAGCGGCTCGACTGCTAACGGGGGGTTCCTGCTCAAAACTCCGCGTAGTATAACTACCCAACCGGTTTTTAATGGCGGGCTGCATGGTATAGCAGTCCGCTATAACAGCGCGCGACGTGCTAACTTCCCTGAGCTAAACTCCCGCGTATGTAAACGCTACGAACCCTGTGCACCCGGGGTGCTTAGGCCGGCGCGGACACAGCGATTTATCAGCGGCGTTTGATAGGCGTGGTATATATCGGGTAGGTGTGCTCGCTTCACTTTGTAGACGACTTTTACTTAACGATTTCCTTTTTATCGGGTGATCGTTCCATAATAAACCTGTTTGATTTGCAACCAATTATTGTTGAAGGTGCGATTTTCTGTAATGGCCGAGCAAGATTTTGCTAGTGTGGGGTGTGAACTCCTCTACGATAATATTGAACAGCCAATAGCTGACGTGCCCGTGTCACATGAAATTTAAACTGAGCGCCTACCATCGACAAAACGTGAACAAACGAAATCAATTTTGTCGTCAGGTGTGCGGGCTGTTTATCGAAGGCCGTCGCGCTGAGCCGATTTAGCAAACGATTGAAGAGATTTTTTAATGACGATTCTGGGAAATCTTTTTTAGGTGTGTGCCATTAAATCATGGGAGGGGATATGTGTCCAAAATTCAAACCGTTCAATTGAGCGAGTTGATGTTCAATTTGAAGCAGTGCAATTTAATATATTCCAAAGCGTTTCAATTGATCGATTGATTTGTTCCAATTGATCAATTGCATCAATTGATTGTTCAATTTATCGCATTGGATTTGCGGCCTTTTTTCCCCAATTGTTTGGAACGTCAATTAATGCATTCAAACGTTCAATTGAATCGATTGATTGTTCAAGTTGAACCCAATCATTTACATCATTCAATACTTCAATTGAACATCATTTAATCATTCAAGACATTCAATTGAGTCAATTAATACACGGAATTGGCAAAATTGAATCGCCGAATGGCAAATCAAAGCACGAAGATGCTGAATAGGCCTATTGAATCATGGACATGGAGCACTCGCCGGAGGCTCCGTGATATCGCCAAATCAAAACACCATGTGCACAGATAAGAGGCATGAGCGGAAAACGCGATAGCGCGTACGTTGCTAGAAGCGCATCGGCCGGCGTTTCCAGGCTAAAGTGCGTGTACCCCGCGTGTACGTGCATGTACGCCGCGTGCTACCCGCGTGTACTGCGTGACCCGCGTGTACCCGCGTGTACGTGCGTGTTCCTCCGCGTGTACGCCGCGTGTACGTGCGTGTACGTGGCGTGTACGTGCGTGTACCCGCGTGTACCCGCGGTGTACCCGCGTGTACGTACGTGTACGCCGCGTGTACGTACGTGCTACCGGCGTGTACTGCTGTACCCGGCATGTTACGTGGCGTCTAACCCGTGTACGTGCGTGATACGCGCGTGTACGTGGCGTGTACCCGCGGTGTACGCCTCCTGTACGCCGGCGGTCGTACGTGCGTGTTACTCGCGCGATGCTGCGTGCGTGTACCCGCGATATGCTGCGTGGCGTACGCTGCGTGGTACCAGCGCGTGTACGAGCCCGTGCACGTTGCGTGTACGTGCGTGGCACGTGCGTTTACCCACGTGTCACGTGCGTGTACATGCGTGTTACGTGCGTGTACCCGCGTGTACGTGGCGCGTGTGACGTGCGTGCACCGTGTCGCTGTACCGCGCGTGCACGTCGGCGTGTATGCTGCGTGTACTCTGCGTGTACGCTGCGTGTACCCGCATGTGCGGCGCGTTATCTCCATGTGCTGCATGTACCCGCGTGGTACGTGCGGTGGTACCCGGGCGGCACGTGCGTGCACGTACACGCGGGTACACGGCACGTAGGCCACGTACACCGGGCGGTCACACACATGGCGTACACGGCAGCGTGCAGCGGCACGTGCCGCGGAGCACGCACAGTACACGCAGATACACGCACGCACACGCGAATACAACGCACGTACAGCGGGTACACGCCGTGCATGCGGTACATCGCAGCGTACCGCGGGTTACAGCGCCCTTAGCTGGGAACGCCGGCCGATTGCGTTCCTAGCAACGGTACGCGCTACCGCGTTTTTCCCGTCATATACGTAATCATACATGCCTCTTATCTGTGCGCATGTGGTTTGATTTGGCGATCATACGAGCCTCAGCCGGATTGCTGCCATTCCGCATGATTCAATACGCCTTATTCAGCATTCGTGCCTTTGATTTGCCAATTCCGGCGATTCATTTGGCAATTCCGTTATTTAATTGCTGCAATTGAATGTTTTGAATGAATTAAATTGATTGTTCAGTTGAATTGTTTGAATGATTAAATTGATTGTTCAATTGAATGTTTGAATGATTAAATCTGATTGTTCAATTGGAACAATTAATCGATCAATTGAACATTCCATTGATCAAATTGGCAACCAATCAAATCGATCAATTGAACCGTTTTGAAATGATTCATTGAGACTGTTCCATTGAACAATCAATTGCTCAATTGAAGCGTTTGAATTTTGACAACATATCCCCTCCCATAGGTACTGCCGAGTACTGGAGCAACAGACTGCAGCGCATACGTAGTGTTGGCGCGTTTTAATATGCTCATTTTCGAGGTTGCTTGCCATGTTATGTGATGTTTGCAAAAACGTTCTCAGGAAATGTCAGGAAAACTTTCCTAAAACTACGTTACTCGAATATGTTCTGCTAACGGCTAAAAAGAAACATTCCGCATTAACACTTCCAAGGAACAATAACTTTCTTAGGCTGGGTACTCACTCCACAAGAGCGTACCAGTATGTGTACTTATGCTACATCATTTTTTTAAAAATGTTTCACACCTAAATACTTTTCGTAAAAGTAATGTATATATAACTTTGAAAGGTGGAACAAAATGAATGAAAACTGGGAAGTTCATTGGTTTGAAGGAAGTATTAGCCGACTACATGGAACGGGGATGTTGCGGGTGCCAGCCGGAAAGCACCGTACACAGATTAATGTGTCACCGGGATTCGTCATTATATGGCGGATTTTGTCTATCGCCAAAATGCCGTCTTTTTAAAACAAAACACTAGGCCAGAAATTGAAAAAGATAGGCCAAATAAAATAACCTGAGCGAACATTCGTATTGTGGATGTGTGGGTGTTTGCCGCATTGTATGTAGAACTAGTCTGTTTTAAACATTTCTGCGGGCATAAAAATATCTCTGTTTCTATAAAAGTTATTTATGCATTGGCATCTCCAGTGTTTAGATCAAAAAACTTCGCTTATTATTGGCTAATTAAGCGTTTCTCAACTTGTTTAAATTTGCTCGCGATATAAGGTCACAGTAACTATTTCTATTAAATGTATTTTTTGTTCAAGTGTGACATCGATAAGTGTGTGATTTAACTTTTAGGCAGAATATTAATTTCAGCTTACATCGGTAGGGCCTATTCAATCATTTTTAACGTTGACTCTTAATTGTGACTGCACGATGCAAGGGCGAGATAATCTGTTTTTTGACTGTTGGCCAGTCGTCGTTATCAGGGCTGCTATAATGCAGCTCGCATAAAAACCGCGTTGCGGTAGTTTACATCACGCGGAGTTTCAGCAGAAGTTTACAGCCGCGCCCGCTTGTTATCAGGGCTGTATCATGCAAGCCGCATAAAAACCGGTTTCGTAGTTTACATACGCGGCAGTTTGGCAGGAAGTTAGCAGTCGCACCGCTGTTATCAGACTGCTCATAATTTGCCATTCCGCATAAAAACCGCGGTATCCGTAGTTTTTACTATGCGCGAGTTTTGGGCAGGAATTAGCAGTAAGGGGGCGCGCTGTTATAGGGCTCTATAATGCAGCCCCCATAAAAACCGCTTCGTAGTTTTACATACGCGGAGTTTGACAGAACGTTAGCCGCAAGTTGCGCGCTGTTATCCGGGGCTCTATAATGCCAAGGCCCGCCATAAACGTAATAGTTTGGCAATGTCTCAGCTTTTGTTGAACTATCATTATAGGGCAGTGTATCATAGGCTGGCCACTGTACTTGCTACTAATAGTACATGGAGTGGTATTTTGGGGCATGCATTGTTGTCAGAATTTCACTTTTGTGCCTAAGAACTAACGCAGAATCTATGGTTGGTTTTGGAAGTATCTGCTAATGTAAAATGCTATATTTGTTTTACTACTGCATCTTTTCTTGCATGAAAACATTCACCTACACTTTGTATTTCACTCAAGAAACAGCAACAAATTGTCAAATAAGAAGCTTCTTTCGACCATAATTCTTGGCAAGTTGCTATATTTTATGATGTTACCTTTTTTGTAAAGAGTATTTACACGTTGTGCAATTGAAGTCATCAACTTACCCGCAAACCATAACATCCTGAAGCAGCAGAAGAAATTGGGCCAATTTATAGTTAGTATTACCTCATCTTTTAGCCGATTTTTTAAGCCTTTTGTGTCCACACTTTTACCATAAAACTTGCGAAAAACCCATTAGCGAGAAATTCTCATTTCCAAGAATTCAAAAGTATTTCCATGTGTCATGCACACACGCAGGTGCGCAAATCCATGGGGGGACAGGTGGACATGTCCCCCACGAATTTTCAGCAGGGGGACATCATATCAAATGTCCCCCACGATTTTGAATCACGCATGATTTTTGTGTGTAAGGTGTGCGCTGTGTGTGTTTGTGACAGTGAGAACTCTTTTTGATTGTGTGTGATAGTGCCGTCAACGATTGGCTTCTTTCCTTTTTGCCATGCTTTTCATTGTATTCAAGTGCATGTTTAGAGGCATAATAATGTCATGCCACAACTTAAGAAAATGTGTGCTCTGATAAATTTAGTCACCGTTTCTGTTTTATACACTGTTATTTTTTCTTATATCAAATAATTCTTATGCAGAAATCCATCAAGACACAGCTGCGTCAGAGCGACCGCGCTCATCTAACCGTCTACTGGCGGTGACTCTGTGTGGAGCGTGGTGGGATTTCTAGTAAACGCCTGTTAGTTCCCAACATGTGTTCACATAACACGGCCGAAAACAAAGTGGAAATGCTGACAAGGGATGGTATCAGGAACGCTTCTTCACAAAGAATGCTTCGGGATCGTCTATGCAAAGACGTTGCACGAGATGGCGCGTACGTTTAAGTGTCTCAGAT
>NW_014577251.1:44925-65006 GCF_000485595.1 Priapulus caudatus
ACGTGGCAACAAATGAAGAAAACTGGGAAGTTCAATTGTTTGAAGAGTATCTACACCAACTACATGGAATGGGGATGTATCGGGTGCCAGCCGAAGCACCGTACACAGATTATGTGTCACGGGATTCCGTCTTATATTGGGGATTTTGTCTATCGGCAAAATGCGCGTCGTTTAAAACAAACACAGGCAGAAATTGAAAAAGATAGGCAAATAAAGATAACCTGAGAGCAACATTCGTAATTGTGGATGTGTGGTGTGTTGCCGCATTGTATGCTAGAACTAGTCTGTTTTAAACATTTGCGCATAAAAAATATCTCTGTTTCATAAAAGTTATTTATGCATTGCATCTCCAGTGTTTAGATCAAAACTTCGTTATTATTGCGCTAATTAACGGTGTTCTCAACTTGTTGTAATTTCTCGCGATATAAAGGTCAGCAGTAATAATTTCTTATTAAATGTATTTTTGTCTCAATGTGACACATAAGTGGTGATTTCAACTTTTAGCAGAATATTAATTTCACTACATCGGTAGGCCTATTCAATCATTTTTAACGTTTGATCTTAATTGTGACTGCACGATGTGCAGGAGCGAGATAATCTGTTTTGACTTGGCAGTCGTCGTTATCAGGGCTGCTATAATGCAGCTCGCATAAAAACCGCGTTCGGTAGTTTACATACGCGGAGTTTCAGCAGGAAGTTTAGCAGCCGCGCGCTGTTATCAGGGCTGCTATATGCAAGCCCGCATAAAAACCGGTTCGTAGTTTACATACGCGGAGTTTGGCAGGAAGTTAGCAGTCGCACGCTGTTATCAGGACTGCTCATAATTGCATTCCGCATAAAAACCGGTTCGCTAGTTTACATGCGCGAGTTTGAGCAGGAAGTTAGCAGTAGCGCGCTGTTATCAGGGCTGCTATAATGCAGCCCGCATAAAAACCGCGTTCGTAGTTTACATACGCGGAGTTTGACAGGAACGTTACCGCAAGTGCGCGCTGTATCGGGTGCTTCTATAATGCCAAGGCCCGCATAACGTAATAGTTTTGGCAATGTCTCAGCTTTTGTTGAACTATCATTATAGGCAGTGTTATCATAGGCTGGCCACTGTAGCTTAGCTACTAATAGTACATGGAGTGTATTTTGGGGCATGCATTGTTGTCAGAATTGCACGTTTGTGCCTAAGAACTAACGGCAGAATCTATGGTTGGTTGGAGTACTGCTAATGTAAAATGCTATATTTGTTTTACTAACTGCACTTTTCTTGCATGAAAACACATTCACCTACACTTTGTATTTCACCTAAGAAACAGCAACAATTGTTAAATAAGAAGCTTCTTTTCGACATAAATTCTGGCAAGTTGCTAATATATTTATGAATGCTTACCCATTTTTTGTAAAGAGTATTTACACGTTGTGCAATTGAAGTCTCAACTTTTACCCCGAAACATAAACATCTGAAGCAGCAGAAGAAATGGCGCCAAATTTATAGTTAGATTACCTCATCTTTTAGCCGATTTTTTAAGCCTTTTGGTGCCAACATTTACCATAAATTGCGAAAAACCATTAGCAGAGAAATTCTCATTTCCAAGAATTCAAAAGTATTTCCATGTGTCATGCACACACTGCAGGGTTGCGCAAATCCATGGGGGGACAGGTGGACAATGTCCCCCCGAATTTTCAGCAGGGGGACATCATATCAAATGGTCCCCCACGATTTTTGAATCACCATGATTTTTGTGTGTAGGTGTGCGCTGTGTGTGTTTGTTGCAGTGACGAACTTTTTTGATTGTGTGTTGATAGTGCGTCACACGATTGGCTTCTTTCGCTTTTTGCCATGCTTTCATGTATTCAAGTGCATGTTTAGAGGCATAAATAAGGTCATGCACAACTTAAGAAAATCTGTGTCTCCTGATAAATTTAGTCACGCGTTTCTGTTTTATACACTGTTATTTTTTCTTATATAAATAATCTTATCGCAGAAATTCATCAAGACAAGTGCCGTCAGAGCGACAGCGCTCATCGTAACCGTCTATCTGCGGTGACGTTCTGTGGTGGACGTGTGGGATTCTAGTAAACCCTGTTAGTCCCAACATGTGTTCACATAACACGGCCGAAAACAAGTGGAATGCACAAGGGAAGTGGCTAGTCAGGAACGCTTCTTCACAAGAGAATGCGTTCGAGGATCGTTATGAAAGAGTTGCACGAGATGGCGCGTACGTTTTAAGTGTTCAGATTAAAGGATGGAAGTCTCCATCAGACGTAGTGCAACAACTATCTGCAAGACAGAATTAGGTAAGCACTCATCCATTTAACCTACTGCAAGCCTACAGCGCTGCGCAATAGAGAGCTGCCACCTGTAACACTATTAGGCAAAAACTCCACTCAGCTACCACAACACATTGCACTTGGCCAGTAGCCACTGGCAGTGGCCCATACGTTACATGTAACTACTGACACTACAGAATGCCCCATATAAATTATACGATTTAAGAGCACATAAACCTTCTTCTAACAAAATTTAGCCTTTTGAAATTTCACTGCTGCACATTGTAGCCTCATACATCCAGGCATGTATAGATTCTCACTAGCAACCGGCAGTCACAATTCTTTCTAACAGACAGTTAACAAATCCATGTTTAACCCTCCTCTGAGGCGTCAAAAGGTTATCTTGACACTTACTCTTTCGCATGTTCAGCGAAAGTAGATTTCATGGTCTTCTCAATAATGCCCTAAAAATGCTCAGCGTCACGCTGAACAAAAAAGTTTTTCAATCGCTCGTTCAGCACCATGTCCTCAGAAATGTCTAAAATCTGCCTGTGCCATTGAACCTTTAACCTGCCTGATCCTCAATTTCGGCACAGTGTGCCTTTTCCTACCATGATGCCTATAACACCGACTATCACGAGCCTAGGTCGAGCCGTTTAGATTTGCTGCCGCAATTCTGCATTTCCCCTAGACCTAAGTTAAGGAGTGATCGTTCCGCCTCTTTTACTTCTCTTTGCACTTTGACCTTTGGACCCCCAGCTTCGAACAGCCCACTCGTTTTGACGCATCCCCCCCCCAATCGGGCCGAATAAATTTTTTCGGCTGACCGTACGCTCGACGCGCCGTTAAGATTTGTGGCCCAACTGTTGCGACGCGACGACGGCGACGACGCGACGGGACGATCAAGCGATTCTACATAGCTGGCATCTGACTATGTCAGATGACGCTAAAAAAGTATGTTTATGAAAGTTTAGGCAGATAATCACTCACATTAGAAACCCACTGATTTCAATGCGATTAAGTTGGAACACGAGCTAATTCACGCCAAGAGGACACGAGTAACTTAGAGCATCGGGTTTTAATAATGTAATTTTCATTGCAAATGTGATGAATACTATATACACGCCATATATGATATGACTGACACAACAATAATAACGGACCAATATAGTTTTGTTGTCCACGCCTCAACACCAAATGATTCTTTGGTTTCTTCCTGCCTTTTTTGTTTTCTTGATTTTTATGAAACTGCATGGCGACACCTTTTTTTCGTCAATCTTATTACCAAACCAAATGCAAATCGTGATGTGTGTGTGTGTGTGTGTGTGTGCTGGTGTGTGTGCGTGTGTGTGTGTGTGTGTGTGGTGTGTTGCTGCAGGGGCGATGTACAGGGGGGGTCCACGGGTCGGCGACCCCCCCCTCTACTTCGCCAGGAAAACGCATTGAAGGGTCTAATTTCAAAAATTTCAGGCACCCACTTCGCGTCTCGCTACCCGGTGTTCCCCCACATTTCAAAATGGATTGCGCGCCTGCAAACACGCACGCCAACGCACGTGTGTGGGTGTGCGTATGTAGGCCTATGTGTGTGTAAATAAAAACATGCGGATATATATACATTGAGGGAGGCGAGAGAAAGAGAGAGGAGGTGGAAGCGAGACGGATGGAAAAAGAAGGAAAGCGGGGGAACAGTAAGGAATGTGATTGATAGCGAGAGGGAGAGAGAGAGAGTGAGAGTCGGGAACGAAAAGAGATGTAAGCCAGAGGAAGGGAAAATGAGAGCGAGAGAAAGACGTGTGATCGAAAAACCGAAGAACGTGAGCGTGAAAATAGGGTGATAGTTATACAGTTGACGGAATGACAAAGGCGACAGACATTACAGCCTGCACACGCGGCATCCGTTAACGGTTGAACGCTCGAACGGACTAGCTCCAGCGACTTCTCGCTCCTTACTGACTAAAGCAAAACACATCGATAGAGACGTGCTCTAGATATACGATGTCACACTGGTGCGGTTGATGTAGACCTGCGTGGTTTCTGCGGGTTCTTCATAAGCCTAGCCGCTTGTCACCTGTAGTAAATCCATGGCTGAACGTGAAGTTCGATAATTGCTAAAAAGTAAAAACGTCCAAGAAATTAGAGAACCGTTCAATACGACTTTGCGTGTTAATAAACAAAACTATTACTAACAATGTACTACTAAAAATAGCCATCAAAAGTATATATCTACTAGATATATCAAATCAGATTATCAAATCACTGTCAAAGTCACTTATCAAATCACTGTCATCAGATCAAGTCATCAGATCAAGTCATCAGATCAATCAATCACTCTCATCAGATCAAATCACCGTCTCAGAAATTAGAGAACCGTTCAATACGACTTTGCGTGCAATAGTAATAGTAATAGTAATAGTAATAGTAATAGTAAACAAAACTATTACTAACAATGTACTACTAAAAATAACCATCAAAAGTATATATCTACTAGATATATCAAATCAGATAACCAAATCACTGTCAAGTCACTTATCAAATCATCAAATCAAATCAAGAATTATCAAATCACTGTTAGTACGTCGGTGATTGAAAATATCTCTTGTCTGATTAGTCATAATTTCACGTGAATTGGTCGACTCATCTCGTCAACAAGCTTTACCTAGCTCGTGTCCCAGTCTGTGGAGTCCAATACCGTAGCGTCGAATCTGATATGATATGTGTCCACTAATGTGACAGCCATCATGCGGTAACTATTATTATTTGATTTGGGTAAGTACGCGAAATCGCGCGTTCGTATGCTTGACTCTTGAGTAAGCTTCAAAGTTCGGATACCCAAGATGTCCCCACCTCTTCCTGCGTAGACACACTATGATGCCCCATTAAAACAGAAACAACAGCAGTAGTAATGATAACAACGACAACAACAACAACAACAACAACAACAGTATAGGACTGCATGCACAAGAGTAAAGTAATATAACAGAGTTTCATCGCGAGTTTTATTATCATACCTGGAATTATTTGATATATATACGCCGAGATTATAAGAACGAAAAAATTGAAATTAAAATAAAAAATTAAAATAAAAAATTAAAATTAAAATTAAAAATTAAAATTAAAATAAAAAATTAATTAATTAAAAAATAAATAATTAATTAATTAATTAAACATTAGGACTATAGATCGATACCCCATCCCCTGTGGGTTTTCGGACTAGTGGGTTTTCGGACTATTGGGCCGTAGGACTAGCGAGCAGTCACCTCGCGTATCAGGTTCATTCGCCAGACAACCCTGGGCCTAGCCTCACAGCCCACATAGCCAATCGCTGCATTGCGCACCGCTGGGGACACCAATCCAAATGCGAATTATCACACTACGTATATGCCTATTATCAGGAGCGTATAATGACAAATATATTTGACAAATGACAAATGACAAATGACAATGACAAATGACAAATGACAATGACAAATGACAATGACAAATGACAATGACAATGACAATGACAATGACAATGACAATGACAAATGACAAAATATAACGACAATATATTTGTCATTATACGCTCCTGCTATTATATATGGGCAAGCTCGCGTCTGTCGACATCAACTGACTATATTATGTGTGAGAAAACCCATTATAACAGCGTTAAGCACATACCTATACATTATTTAAGTTATATAGACAATTAGATATAGAAACGAGTATGTTTGTTTGGCCGTGCGTGCATGCGCGCCCGCGTGTCTGTACGTGGGGCTGGGTCGGGGTATTCGTGTGTACGTGCTTGTGTGCATGTGTGCCCGCATGCGTGTGTTCGTGCGTGTGTATACGTATAGCGTGTTTTTGCGTAGATGTAGACGCGAGGCGGCTGTTGTACGTTATCTCACCGCCTTACCTTTCTATAGGTTAAGCAAGACGACGCGCCGGAGGTGCGAGGCGCGTGGGGAAATCAAGCCGAATTTTTCTTTACCTGCGTCGCCTATTCCGTTGGACTGGGAAATGTGTGGCGCTTTCCATATTTGGTATACAAAAATGGCGGAGGTAATACGATTGCGTGAAGGTGCTGCGTTATCGTTGCCTGTATCGCGTATACCTGTTTGCATAATCCTCCAATAGAGTACAAGATACTGCCGTAACTAGAAGTTCGTGTGGATAAATATATATCATACGTGCGAATACCACTTAATCCTTGGCCTAACATATTATATTGCATTTTAAAGACGCATGTTTTTGTTAGCTTTGCGATATTCGGCAATTGAAGATATACTTTTCGTTTGATAAAGGAGCTGGCACAGTAGCGCGTTAACTGTAATCGCTATACGCGCGATGAGAGCTGTGTATCTATCTGTACAATATAGTGCTCTACAGATCTAGAGGCCTCGGCCAGACAGCTTTTAAATATGTTAATCTCCCACGATGGACTGCCGCCCAATCGCGAAGAATAGATGGAAATTCCTTGCCCTATGTCGTCGAGAGGCGTTCCCGCAGACACGCCATATTATTTCGTCAGAACGGCCACTCAATATCAGTACGATCTGCAGTACGATCTAACGAAACGTTACCGCTTGCGTATTCGGGTTTAGAAGTATATATTGACGGTTGTCTTTACAGAAGCCTTTGTGATAAGCATATTGCATAATGATGATTGATGTTTGTCTGGTTTGTGAATATATCCTAAACAAATGTTTTGCAGGAGCCTTTCTGATACCATACTGTATAATGTTGGTTTTCGTCGGAATGCCGATATTTTTGATGGAGATTTCACTAGGACAGTTTGCGAGTATCGGGCCCATCGGCATATGGAAAATATGCCCTATTTTCAGAGGTAATACACTTCGTAAGTTATGAGACAATTATGAATGATGAGACACATTTTTCAGACGCAACGTGTTATAACATTAATGTTTGATTACACCCCAATTAAAATGTTATCAAATGTGAAGAAATTGTACTCAGTAAACCATCATTAAATTTTTTTCTAATACACGCGCGTACATACACCTATACACAACAGCGCACATGCACACGCGTGCACACGCACACGCACACGCATATGCGCACACATACACGCACACACACGAACACGCGCTCACTCACACACACACACACACGCACGTATGCACACGCACACGCATACGCATACGTCCACGTACACGGACGCACAAGCACACGCACACGCACACGCACGCATACGCACTCACCTCCACCCAAACACAAACACACACACACACACACACACACACACACACACACACACACACACACACACACACACACACACACACACACACACACACACACACACACACACACACACACACACACACACACACCACACACACAGCACCCCCCGCCGGCGCGCGTCGCGCGACACGCCATATGACGCGACACACGCACACGACGCACACACACGCGCAGCGCACACACACACACACACACACACCACACCACACACACACACAAACACTACACACACACAACACACACCACACACACACACACACACACACACACACACTACACACACACACACACACACACGACGCGCGCGCGCGCGCATGTACGAATAGACGCAAACACACGCGCACGCATGCGCAAACACGGACATTGTAGTAAAGTCTAAGATGGTTAAATCTCCTACTAAATCATGTATTCCTTGATTGTGAAAACAGTAGCACACTATTATCTAAACCATTTCATACAAAAATAACTAAAAATGACCTAATTTGTCGCTAACATTATATGAGAATATACGACAAGTAGGTTGCGGGAATCTAACCTTTGTACCTTTGCCGTTAGAGGCAGAAGTCGCCTGGTCAAAGTTTCGACTATAAACCTAGATATACCGTATATATATAGTATAGTATATTATATAATATATAGATATATATACTAATATATATATGGTGTGTGTGTGTGTGTGTTGTGTGTGTGTGTGTGTGGTGTGTTGTGCGTGGCGTGCGTGCGTGCGTGCGTGTGCGTGTGTGTGTGTGTGTGTGTGTGTGTGTGGTGTGTGGTGTGTGTGTGTGTGTTGTGGTGTGTGTGCGTGCGTGCGTGAGTATTGTGTGTGTGTGTGTGTGTGTGTGTGTGTGTGTTGTGTGTGTGTGTGTGTGTGTGTCACGCTACACGAGAGACTTGCATAAAAATTAGCGATTCTCCCGCTTCGCTGGTCGCTATCTAAATTTAGAACTTTTTTCCGGGTGCAAAAAAAGCATAAATAAATAATAATTTAAATAATAAAAAATAAAAAAAAAATTATAAAAAAAAAAAAAAAACAAAAAAATATAGAAATGAATAGATATAAATGAAAAATAAATGATAAAAATAAAAAGATAAAAAAATATATAAAAATAAAAAAATTTAAATAAATAAACGAAAACAATAAAAAATAATTCTAAAATACTAAAAATAAATAAATAAAATATGAATATTAATAATAATAATAATAAAAGTGGAAGTAAAATCATGAATAATAAATAAAAATATATGATAAAAAACATTATGATAAAAAATACAAATAAAAAAAAAATAATTAAAAAAATATCTAAAAATATGAAAATACAATTTAAAATTTATTTTTTAAATTAAAAATAAACATATAATAATCAAAAAAATATACAAATTAAAATTATTATATAAAATTAAATGAAAATTCAATAAAATAAATCACAAAGAAATAATAAAAATTAAAATAAATAAAACATATAAAAAAAAAAAAATTAACAAATAAATATAGAAGGAATGAGTAAAAATAATATATATATTGAAAAAAAAAAAATGACAATCAAAAATTAAAAGAAACAAACATGAAAACAAAAACCATCTAACTTAGTCGTACGACCACCATAACACGTGCACAAGAAAATCAAATACGAACTTAACTATCATAAAATACGTAGTGAGCATAGTTAATAAAAACAAGGTAGAAAAACAAGTCACTAAAAACCACATGGCAATTACACAAAAATGGTAGAATCTAAAACTAATAAGAAAAAAAATAAAACATCTTCAAAGAGTAACTTTAGCCTACAATCACATAATAAAAACAAAACAATACCTCATTACACCTCAGAAATAACATATCGAATCTAGGTAAAAAATAAAAATAAAAATTCACCACAATCCTCTTAAACTTATATTAATTATAATCTCTATAACAAAAATTATAAGTATAAATAACAAAATATAGAATAAAAAACAAAGGCCTAAGAAAGTGTGAAAACTATAATGAATGAATATAATTAAATATATAATAAATAAAAAAATATAGAAATAATTAATTAAAAAAAAAAATCTAGAACAAATATAAATTCAAAAAATATATCAACAAAATCATAAAAAAGAAAATGATGAATTAGTAATGGAATAATGGATAACAAAAAAAAAATACGAAAAAATAATAAAATAATAAAAAATGATATGACATCCACACACCGAAAATAAATGAATATAAAAAAATTAAGCAATCGTAAATATTCGGATTACTCGATGCTTTGGGCAGTCGTTCGTTTGCTTAGTACGCATTAATTACAGGCTCTTCCGAGCTAGAATGCAGAGAGCGAGGACGAAGCCTCAAAACACGGGTGCATATGCGCGTAGCTATATATATACCATCGCATGAAATCTACTGAGTGTTATTTTGTTGTATTTTATGATTGCCTCAACCAGTAAGTCTACGCCTTTCATTAGATGATAAGTGTCATTGCAACGTGCTCTTAATACCGCCCGCCTATTGCTACTCCAGGTCTTGGAATAGCGTCGGTTGTGATAGAATTGACGGTGGCCCTCTACTACAACGTCATCATAGCCTACTCCATCTACTTTCTGTTCGACTCCATGAGAGCAGAAGTGCCGTGGGATAACTGTGATAACCCGTGGAACACCCCAAGCTGCCAGATTAATAGCACCCAAGATGGAGCTAATAGCACCCAACAATTTACTCCAGCTGAAGAATATTTTTAGTACGCATCAAAGTTGGAATAACATTTTAATTAGTGAATCGCTGCTACTAGATGTAAATGTACCATGTGTCTACTACAATGCGTTCTCATGCGCAGTTTGATAGAACAATGTACAAGAATATAGGTTGCGGGGCCACCTCACTCACTAGAATGCATGCCACATTAAGTCCTCAAATTGCCTGAATTAAGAGGGATATACTATATTGATCGGCAGCGTTACTCTAAACCGTCAGGCTATATTTTAACCGAGCGATTGTATAGGTAGTTGTAGATGGCACATTACTATAATACACATCCTCTACTCTTCCATTGCAATAGCAATAAAGTCCTCAATATATCGAGTGGGATAGACGACCCCGGTGACATCCAACCAATGCTGGTGGCAACATTAGCCGTGGCATGGCTCATAGTATTTCTGGTTCTCATTAAAGGTGTTGGATCTATGGGAAAGGTACGAATCGGGGAGAGTGTATCTAAAACGATTCATCTCCTGTTATATTCTCAATTTATAATATTAGATTCCTATTCGAATATTTATGATCAAATCGATTCACTCGACACGTGATTTGTCACATCCCCGTATAATACACCGTATATAATGTTACCATTATGCTTCTCCACATGCACCAATTCCCATCCTACTCTCCATTCTATCGCCCCTCAGCAGTATCTCCGCCTATTGCAAAACAAATCCCATACCTGTTACATTTCCTGTCGCATGCATGCAGCCATTACAACCGACCCTCACTCTCCATCACGTTGTTTTCCCCGCCTGCATGGTCACCCACTGCCAACGTTACATACTCGAAACCTACCTTCTATTGTTTTTATGCAACATGGGCTAGATACGCAACGTCAAGCCAGCCAGCTTTCTTGCAGTCGTAAAATATATCGATACGGAGTCGGTTCGTGTAATTATATTAACGTTTTGTAACATGGCGCAGGTGGTTTATTTCGTTGCCACTTTCCCCTATGTCATGCTGACCGCTCTGCTCATAAACGGACTGATGTTAGATGGAGCTATTGACGGCATCCTGTACTTCCTTAGACCCGAGTGGGACAGACTTATAGAGATGAAGGTAATTTGCGATGACCCAAAGACTTGATTGTTATTTGCGTGATTTTTTTTGCTTTTGGTAGAATAGTACGACAATCGAACAAAATATGTACAGATAAATATTGAATAATATATATATGCAAAATATAGAAAAATATATAAAGAAACCTTCCTCACTAAATTATAGATGAACACATGGGCAAAATGCAGAGAAATGCACAAATAAATATAAATAGCAATATATAGGCTGTGATGAGTAACGCGTTGCCCAATATATATAATTCGTGACGTTAGTCGTCGGTATATGCATGCGCCCCAACATAAGAGCAGCATTGACATGAGCCGCGTTCACACGTAGCAAGAAATCCGGTATTTAGCGTTCACACGAGACAAAATACGAGGCCCGAGAAATACGCTATTAAAACAGATCCGGTATTTCATGTAAATCGAGGCTTCCCAGACCCCGAATAATTTGCGCGTGCTAGAGAAATACCGGATTTCTTGGACCGCGAGCATTTCCTCGTGTGACGCTAAATACGGGTTCTGGAGCCGCGTATTTTATAGACTGCGTCGCGCGCTCGACAGTTCCAGTGTAACGCGAGTGGAACTGTCGAGCGCGTGGACCACTCTACGTATTATCGGCGAGTTGGTGCGCATTGCATTGTTTATTTCGCATTGTTCTCTTGATTATTTAAAGCAGCTCGCAGCTCGCAAATACCGTATTTCTGGAGCCGCGAATCAGCGTGTGAACGCTCGGCCGCGTATTTGTCTCAGATTCGGTATTTCGCAAATACCGTATTTCATAAGCTGTCTAACCGGGTCTATCGTGCGGGGCGGTGTCGGACTAATGCTACTTTACTACGCGGCCGTCAGGTGTGGCGGGATGCAGCCGTGCAGACGTTCTATGCACTCAGCTCCTGCACAGGCGGACTTATAGCCATGTCGAGCTTCAGTAACTTCAATAATAATGTAATAAGGTAGGTAACAACAACGCATATAAAAACATTTACGACAGAGAGAGAGGGAGAGAGAAGGGTGAGCGGGGATGAGAGCGAGAGAGAGAGAGAGAGAGAGAGAGAGAAGAGAAAAAAGAACGAGAGGGACAGCGAGAGAGAGAGGAGAGAGAGGAGGAGAGAGAGAAGAGAGAGAAAGAGAGGGACAGTGAGAGATGAGAGAGGAGAAAGAGAGGGGGACAGCGAGAGATAGAAGAGAGGGGGACATTAAGAGAGAGAAAAGAGAGTGGGACAGCGAGAGAGAGAGAGAGAGAAGAGAGAGAGAAAGAGAGAAAGAGAAAGAGAGGGGGACAGTGAGAGAGAGAGAAGAGAGAGATAGAGAGAGAGAGAGGAGAGAAGAGAGAGAGAAGAGGAGCGAGAGAGAGAGAGAGAGAGAGAGAGAGAAAGAGAGAGAGAGAGAGAGAGAGGGTAAGAGGGGAATGAGAGTTGTAGCGGGAAGGCCTCCGATTAAACACGATTTATGTTTCATTGTAGAGATGCTATAGCGATTCCGTTAATAAGTTTGGGAACCAGTCTCTATGCCGGACTAGTTATATTTTCCGTGCTAGGCTTCATGGCCCTACAAAAAGGAGTGGATGTGGCTGATGTTGCTGAACAAGGTATGGTCTACATCAAACCATTACTTATACAGACGACACCGGGGTTGTGAGTCTATAGACACGACGTATCTTACTGATTCCTTTAAGCGCTGCTGGTTATCTAGTATTGCGCGATTGTTATACGAATTCATGCCATCAACCTTGGCAAAAATGTGAATTCTGACGAAATTAAAAAGGAATACAGTCAATTCTACTCGTAATTCGAATACGAATACAATTTATTTAGTAATAATAATTAATGCCGTTCTGCAAGAATCACTGTATTTTATTTTTTAAATGTTGTCCACCACCACGTTTACAAGCTGCAATATATGTCTGTATCATTAAAACAAATCGCAACAATTCCTTCTTGGTGCACTTACGTTTTCAGGGCCTGGTCTCGTGTTCGTGGTCTACCCAGAAGGAATCGCTCAGATGCCCCTGCCTACATTATGGGCAATTCTCTTTTTCATGATGATGCTCGTGTTGGGCTTCGGAACGCAGGTAGTCCAATTCTAAAAAATTTCACGTACAGCGAGATTTTGTCATTATTAATTAGATTGCATGCCATACACGTGGTATGCTGCGCGCAGCGTCGGAACCATGGAATGACCTGCATTACTTTGTTCTGATACTCTAATCGCGTTGCATATGTCAAAGTTTAGCATGCTATGACACACGCGCACTCACCCTTTACACACATGCACGCACACACGCACGCATGCACGTACGCACGCACGCACACACACACCACAGCACAATAGGTGAGCTGTATGGAGCCCACCCGCACACACACGACCATCAGCGCCACACGACATCAATATACGCCGCTCGACTCACACACACCCACACACCACACCCGCGCGCAGCGCAAGCGCATGCGCGATCACATTTAGAGTAACACATAGCGTAGTATATCTGGCAAGACGTTTCTCTACCAATTCACGTTATCTCCATGAATGGAGACGGGATGTTCGACGCGAACATTGACAGATGATTTCCAGGTCATGCACATGCATGAGCACGCGTGAGCAGAAGAAAACAACGATTCTCAGAAGCTTCCTGCCGGCTGTATGCTGTTTCTAACTTGCGCATGAGTGAACCTGGCTACTCAGTGCGCTCGCTTTTTATAATACCCCTCTAACCAGACACACACACTTCACCCAGACGAGCCCATCGAGCAGGTCAGTAGTGACATCTGATACCGCCCTCACGGTTGTCCGTTGCAGTGCAACTCTGCAGTACTTGGTCATGGCTATACACAGCTCATATGACTATAATTCGTGGTATGTGGCGGTTTGTGTGCAAAGGGGAGCAGTACTAACACCCTCTAGAAATCCCCCATAACTGCTGAAAACCAACTTCTTTAAAACATCTAATACATGCATGCTCGCTTGAAAATGACCAATTTAGTTTCATTAATTACCGAATTTACCTGTATATATAACTGCTCATATATAACTGAGCTGGGAAAGTCTCCCACACAACAACAAACACACAACCAGAGACGAATGACTACGGTCAATCACGTGGATTCGGAAGAGTGCAGGTCCTGCACATTCTCTCCTCAAAGCTCGTTATCGATCCGTGAAAACTGCATCGCGTGTACACCGACTCTACGGTAAGCGGAACTCATCCATATCTCACCGAGATATATATCTAGTAGATACTTGTAATTACCCTAGCAGCTACTTAGCGTTCACAGTAGGATAACGCAAGGGTGGTGCCTGAAAAAACGCGAATATAATACCGACATAATGAAAGATGTTCTAATTTAAAAGCCCAAGATCGGGGCGGCAGAGAAAAGTTACACCCTGACACCCACACACACACACACCACCCCATAGAAATATATGAATGCCTGTTCACTGTCTGCCGTTATATATAATTATCTGCGTTAATAGAGTCAGTTATACATGTTATACCGATGTCAAGGGTACACGTAAATTTTGTGAGGACATTCAGCAAATGATCGACAAAAGCCCAGGAGTTTACTGGCGTATCTGTTGGAGGTTCATTGCCCCAGCCGTC
The DNA here is from genome assembly GCF_000485595.1 of Priapulus caudatus. Classification (NCBI taxonomy): domain Eukaryota; kingdom Metazoa; phylum Priapulida; class Priapulimorpha; order Priapulimorphida; family Priapulidae; genus Priapulus; species Priapulus caudatus. The sequence goes on from NW_014577251.1 coordinate 59,822, forward strand.
CTATTAGTAAGTATACTTAAATCACAGTCACAGTCACAGATTTATACTCAGTTTGACAGTTCTACATTACTAGCGCAGATATCAATTTGCCGATCTCTACCAACTACTACTCTTTTGAATTCTTACTACTAATCCATCGCATGTTTATTTTTCTAGTTTATTCTCATAATGAGTTTAGTGCAATATCATCCGGTCGTGTACGAAATGCCAAGCGGAGTTTACGAATACCCAGACTGGGCCATGGCGATAGAATGGTCTATCGCTGGAATACCCGTGCTCATTATTATTGTCGTATTCCTGTATACGTTCTGCAAAGGAGGAGCATGGTCGGTAAGTTATTGATATAATTCTTGGTAAACCAGTACCCTGGCTTGCATGCTATCTGAGTCGGTTCCTGTATCACAGCCACCGTAGCTGTTATTTTATACAGCTCAGTGATTACAGCCAACTATTAAATACGGTACGGAGTGCCCTCTGTACGTACGGACAGAATTAAATCCTGCTGTGCAACAATTCGAGGCATCTAGCACTGGCGTGTTCATGATAGCTCGGCATTCTTATATAAGAAGAAATTGAATAGCATCGAGATGATAACATATAATCTTCTGATAATATATGTCTTTAAAAACAAATCGCACGGCTTCCTTCAGAGACCAGGCGTGTACTATCTGCATAGTGTAGACTACAGTCAATAACGCTGGTCTTTCATGTGTTATAGGTCTTGAAAGATATATCTGAGCCAGAGTGGGATTGGGGTCCAGCCGTGGAACAGCGTGAATTACAAAGAGCTACCACATCAGCAACGTTGTTTAAATCAACGAGCGAACTCCTTGGCTGGAACATGGAACTCCACGAAAGAGTTTCGTACACTATGGACGTGGACAATGTGTCCAATGGGCCAATAACCTTCACCTGTGATGACCGCGGTGAAAGATATTAGTTATAGCGGTTGATGTTATCAAGATAATGTAAAGAAGGTGCCGCTATATTTTAGTATCGAATGAAATGTCCGAATATCTATAGGATAGTTTACTCACTCTATATTGTAAGTAGTCTCCGCAACTATGTATACAGGTAGGTTGGTATTATGGGAAAAAAAGACAGTTGTCGTTCAAGAGAAATGGTTCACTTCACACATGGTGCGCTATGTACAAAGAGAATGCTCCGACCACAATCAGCCACTCACAGCGAATGACTCCGATTCCATGCATTTCAATATTGATGCGAATATTATTAACTAGCCAGTCATTCTCCTCTAATTATGTGGACAAAGACAACAGTCTACTGTGATGAAGAGCTGATCTAACTCTGCTATGGATGAACCATAAAAACTTTCATCAAATAACCGCCAAAGTAAATGCAAGACAAATACGTCCACATATTATTTATATACGCATATGCACGCACGATTTTTTATTACGGTCGTGTGAATAGGAAACACTGAGTAGCCTACACGCACGCTCTGCGGTAGCTTTACCGGTGCAGCCCATTTGTTCCCGCTACGGTCGAAACCCTAGAAACAGACAAGGAAGTTTCCGCGCTCTTTCATTCTCGCCAAAGACTTAATTATCTTGATAAATATAACGCAGTAGCTACGCGTCCGGTCATCCATTACAAAGCTCAGCACAGATTCCCAAATCCACGTCACGATTAGGCCACGCCCCCGCCCTTTCAAATCGGTGATTTTACTGGGACTTGATAATTTGCCTTCAAAACGTTACCAAAAACATTTTTTATAGATACCATAAGGTAAGTAATATTATGGTAAAAACTTATTGTTTGATTGTTTTTTACTGAAAAAATATAGTTGGGTTCACATATGAAATATATGACCGGACGCGTAGCCACGGCCTAAATATAATCACCCACTGCACACTCACTGTGAATTATATCAAGACAAATCTAGGATCTCGAAGTCACTGTATTTTAGTTTTACGTGGCAGCATAGCGCTAACACAGAAAAGTCACGTACGCGCCATTTTGTTTGGGATTTACAGCGATATCTTTACGTTTAGTTGGTCCTAGGTTAGATCCCTTGATCTAGATTTTTAGATCGTGGTTTCGTGAATCACAGGATAAAAATATAGGGATACGCGTTTCTTACACTATCACGTTATTTGCGTTGTACATATAGTAATATATGATATCGCATAAATGTGGTTGTCGTCATTGCCTAGGTGAAGATTGTTCTAGCTTAATGAGGTTTTATTTTTAGTCAAAAAACACGGAATCGCCCGTCTTAAAACAGTATGGTGAATAAAACACCTAAATATAAACCGATCGTGCGTATAAATATAATATAGAGAAATCTAGAGAAATCTAGAGAAAATACAGAGTAATGTGTTCAATCGGTCTTCTATTATACACTGTCTCGTCTGGACTGTACAAATTCTGAACTATGCACTATATACTCTACACTATGCAACTGCTGCAAGCCCGAGTCAGTATTTCTGTTTGCTTTTCAATTCCCAGATTAGATACCCTACGCTTGAAAATACTCACAGTGATAAAACGACCAGGACTGATTTTAGCGTTATTTCATTTTTAAACGAATTTTTGTTTATGCCTTGAATTATGTTATGCCTTGAAAGGATCTGTAATATATGGCTTAATTGACACATAACTATATATATATATATTACGTAGATTAGCACCTGTCGTTGGTGTGTGTGTGTGTGTGTGTGTGTGTGTGTGTCGTGTGTGTGTGTGTGTGTGTGTGTGTGTGTGGTGTCCAGCCTGCGTGCGGCCGCGGCGGTGCCTTGGGGCGTGCGGCAGCGCGCGTCAGTGGTTGTGTGTGTGTGTGCGTAAAGTAAATCTGGTATTGAGTGTAAAAATTACTGCTTATGAATGCAAGCACTTGGGTCGTTTCAATAATAAAATGACAATAAATGAACACGAATTGTATTTACTACTAAAGTCCTAATCTCACTGCATGTTCAGAAACTCAAAGAAATATCTTTAGATCTCTAAGCATGCATATACGCTTTCTATTTTCAACACATATATTATATAATAAGATCCTCTCTCTTACTTGTCTCTATCCGTCTCTCTCCATGTCTTTCTTAATCTCTTCCCCTCTTCCCGCCCTCGTTTATCCGCACTCGTGCGCTCATTTTCTTCTCACTTTATATCTATGGCGTGTATTTCGTGTATATAATTATGTTAGGTAAATTTTGCGACGTAAATATTGTATTAACAGATATTAGTATTACGCGACAATATCTCTCTCTTTCTCTCTCTCTCTCTCTCGGCTCTTCTTCTCCCTCTCTCTCTCCTCTCTCTCTCTTTCTCTCGTCTCTAATCTTTTTTCTCTTCTCCCTCCTCTTCTCTCTTTCTCTCTCTCTCTTCTCGCTCTCTCTCTTTCTCATACTATATAATATATATATATAAGGCGATATATATAAGTTATATATATCATATATTTAATAGGAAAGAGAGTTTATAGCGAGTCTCCTTGATTAATCTACTCTTGATTAATTATATATATATATAGTATATATATATATATATTATATGTTACGTTGTAATCTCTACTATAACCTGTAAGTTACCGAGACTGGGCAGTTATAATTATTAAAGCGAATAATTGGCATTTTATTTTTATACTAAAATACTCGTCACTCCGAACTCCTACATTTAACGCATAATTTCAACAAAAATATACATCGTTTGGTATCACAGAGACAGACACCATGAAGGTTATATGTTTTATCTTATTTTTTGTATAACAGACGAACGGACGGACGGACGGACGGACGGACGAACGGACGAACGAACGGACAGATGCTTTAGACCGGCGCAAGGTTCCCTGTTCTGCACTTACCTTCGCCGGTGCAGAGGATCAATGCGATAAGGGTACAGCCAGTCTATAGACTATAAGTATTTTGCCTTCTAAATTGTTTTAAATTACGCGTAATGCTACGTCTATAATACGCGTGTGTGCATGGGCGCAATCGCGTGACCTGTGCGACTGTGCGCGTGTGTGTCTATTAGCATACTATAATAACCGGGGGCGTATGATAGCGGGGGGAGATGGGGCGGATGCATTCCCCAGCTTATTGACGTGGGGCGGATGGCGTGCACCAATCATCCCCCCTACTTTCAGCGAGGGAAAAATGGGATCACAATTTTCTTGGGGCAAGACCCGCAAATACCCCACCTGTTTCTTACCACTCCCCTCGAAACCTGCATTGCGCCCACCACTGTTTCCGAAGCGTAACAAATTGAAGCCACCCCCACTTCAGAAAAATCGTTCGCCGGCAACCGTGTTAGAGCTAATGCCTAACAAATATTATCATTATGAACATTTGATATTGCATATCAAAAGTCAAATTATGAGGTTCATCTGACAGGGGCGTAGATAGCGGGGGATGGTAGGTATATTCCACCACACTTATTGAGGTGGTGACTTTCATCCGCCCCCTACTTTCAGGAAGAAAATGACCGCGGAAAAAATTAATATTTTACAGACCAATAAATACTGGATATTTATCTACAAATACGTCATTGCCTATTCATACACTCCCGTAACGGATATTATTACAGAAATCGAGAACGTGACATACTCTACTGTCAAAATGGCTGCTAACTCGTTCAGAATGACTTATATTTACTGCACGGCTTAATTCGTGGGACGCATTCGCCCATTACGATTTTTTCACTTTTCAAAATCCCCATCTATCACCTGCGCACGAAACGTTAAATCCTTGCTTTATTCAAAAAAATTTAGAATGACCTATTGCAGAGTGGGATATTGATTTTTACGCGGGATTGAATGCGCGAAATTGAAATTTTATTCTAACTTGTTGAGGGAGGGGGAGTGTGCTTGGGACCCGACCGCGAAAATATTTCCCGGATTTTGTATAAGGGGGGAAAAGTATTGCACTTTTTGGCTTTCAAATCTGGTTGTTTTTTTCTCATATTGTTTTGCACGTTTTTTAACGTTCTCAGTAAAAGATACGTTTTTTTATGTTCAAAATCTGTTTTTCTCTCATCGTGCGTGCTCGGGATCATGTGCTCTCTCACTCTACTTCTCCTCTCTACTGCTTTCGTCTCTCTGTTATGTCTTTCCATACCGGCTGTCGTGCTCGCTCTGCTGTCTGTCTCTCTCTGCGTCTCTTAGCGGTCATCTCGGTCTCTCGCTCTCTCTCTCCTCTCCTCTCTCTCACGACACATTTATATCATA
>NW_014577251.1:65303-83786 GCF_000485595.1 Priapulus caudatus
CCCCCCAAAGTGGCCTTCGGTAGCTTTTTAAAACACCAGAAAAAGTAAGCAAAAAAAGTGCCCTTTATTTCTTCCTGGACACCCCCGTTTCAAAAATCCTGGTTCCGCCCCTGAGACTGCGGTGTATGCTCTAGAAATCATCCTCGTGGGGTTGTGTGCGATATGTCCAGTCTCTAACACTTGCCACTAGGGGGCGCCAAGATTCCGTGCAGTGCCTCTAGTGCTTGCTTGCGATTTGAGAAGTGAAAACTGAGCTTCTTTATTATTCGGTCTTTGATGGAAGACTGAAAATTGAATATAACAGTAGGACTGAGTGGGACGGAAGTGGAAGATGTAATGAAAGCTATAAATTTTTTGGTAGTCTTAAGAATATCATACAACATTTTAAACTATATATGTATATAATATCATATATGCACTTAGGGCGCAAATCCACTTTAGGCACCTTGCCGCTTACGGCTTAGGTAGGCCTATCACGAAGTGATGCAAAGATTTCTGTGTATCATCAACTGATGCGCAGACTTTCCGTATATTAAGGAATGATGCAAAAACCCTAACCCTAACCCTAAGTCATAAAGTATAACCTTGGCTTAGGTATCACGAAGTGTGTTAGGGTTATGGTTAGGGTTGAGTTAGGGTTAGGGTTTTTGCATCATTCCTATAGGCTATAGTTAATATACGAAAAGTCTGTGCATCAGTTGATGATACACAGAAATCTGTGCATCACTTCGTAATACCTAAGGTGCCTAAAGTGGATTTGCACCGTACTATAGCCCCAGGCGATTTAAACCCGCGGCAGTTAATCGAACGCGGGCTATAGTACTAGAGCTAATATGCACTATGCAGCATGTATGATGTAACCCGACCAGGACACAGGCACTTGAAGCGTTTCAATAAAATATATACGCAGGGGTCGTGTGCTGTGCACGGCGACAGTTAAATATATCGCTGTGGCTATATGCCCGGCAGCCGGGCACGGTCTTCGTTTTCCTAAATGCCCGGCAGTTCTTAACCCTAACTCTAACCCTAACCCTAAACCTAACAAAAACCCTAACTCTAGCCCTAAACCTAACCCTAACCCTAATCCTAACTCTAACCCTAACCCTTGTTTACTTGAGATAACGCAAACAATTAAAAACTGCCGGGCATTTAGGAAATCGAAGACCGTGCCCGGCAGCCGTCGGATATACGTACGCCGGCTGCCGGGCATATAGCCACTGTGTAAATATATATAACTGATAATTAATAATATAAACTATATATTTAAGTTAACTGTCGCCGTGCACAGCACACGACCCCTGCGTATATATTTTATTGAAACGCTTCAAGTGCCTGTGGACCAGGCTGTGTGACTAACGTCAATATACACAGGGCTCCAATATAGGTAAACCGACCAGGCTCTCCGACTGTTACACGTCGTAGGAGCCTGACACCCTTCCATACGAAATGCCTGGTAGCTTGAAAACAAACTCCGAATTTCGTAAAATTTCTTCGCCAACGTAGTTTAGTGGCCCTAGGGTTAGCCGACTACGGTACGACAGGCGTTATATTATATAGTTAACACGTGTCCTAGTTGTTTGGATTCAGTGTTCGCTCCTTCCGTTATATTAGGCAGGACGGTGATGCCCGTAGCAAATAACAGGTAGTACCAGCTAGTGGAACAGAACACAGTTAGATTTGGTTAACTGTACGGTTATAGTTTTATTGCTTCCTACTAGTTTACAAATAATTCCCCTGCATTCGTATATGCAGCGGATCCTATAACCACTAGACTAACATTGAAGAATTAACGCGTCGCGCGCGCCGGTTTCGTCTTCCCCTCTTACGTTCGTCCTCGCCTCGCATAGACCTAGGTATCTTCCACGGGTGTCTCCCTCGTAGTCGCTCCTGGCTCTACCTAACTGAAATCCCGTTCTTCTCCACCTGTAGTGAAAGATCCCGGCTGAGCCCTCATTTTCCCTGTAGTCTTCTTTCCTTCCTGAAAACTCGTGCTTCTCTTTCCTCTGTTATCTCTCTCCTCGAGACCTAAATGGCTTTCTCTTCTTCTTCTTCTTCTTCTTCTTCCTACAGCTACCTCGACCTGAAAAATAACGCTCCCCCTCTTCGATTCAGCGCGCCTTAATTATATACCTAGCGGGCAATGCCCCCCCCCCTACGTGACTCCCCACGCAGATTTCGTTCGCTGGTGCAATCACTTTCACCTGCTGACGCAACCCGTGGCTGGTACGATGATTGCATCATTTTATGCAACTCGTTTCTAAGTAAATATTTTTCTCTTCGACAACTTAGACTATTCATTCTATTCAAATCTCCTTGTATATTATGCTGATTAATGCTGATTATATCAACGCATAACCACGTTGATTATCATACTCTATATATTGCGTAACTCTATATCCTCTCTTTAGTCAATGTATGGTTCTTCTATCTATACCGCGAGTTCAATCTATCCATCCTAATCTAGGCTACTGCCCATGTGATTTACACACCCCCGAAATCTCCACAGTAGTGTTAAGCGAGAAGGAAACTTGTGGCTACAATATCTTCTAATATAGTATAGTATCTTCTAATATAGTATAATATAGTGGGTCTTCTAATATAGGTCTTCTAACCCTAGCAAAACAGTTTCTTGGAGCTAGATCATGATGTACACATACACATGCAATCAGGATAGCCTAGAGTGCAACTGCAAGGTTTACAATTACAATTTACAGGATACAATGAGTGAATAATAGAAATATTCGTGAATAATAGAGATAATATAGATAATAGAGTGAATAACCTTTATTATTCAGTCCTGATATAATACATGTACAATACAATGCAATACAGAAGGGCGGGTCATGTCTTCTAGACTAGCTCCCAATATATTATTAGCTCTAGTGCTATGTTATTGCCACAGCCACAGGCAACAAGGAATGTGGCAACAAGGGATATAGTACTAGTAGAACTAATATTATATATTAACAGTAATGTTTAACCCTACCTATGTAATTAATGTGTCATTGTTGTTATTCCCTTTAGGTATTTTGTAGTGTATGAAGCTGCTGCACTGACCACACAGCAAGAGTACACACTTCGCCAAGGCAATAGGAACCACCGGGCCGCATCCCGCAAATTCCGGTCCGTCGACAATTCTGCATCACACTTTCTGACACGATGCTACACGTGTTAACCTGCAGCGTGGGATTTGCACTCTTGACACTCGCGTCAGCAATTCACGGAGCGAGAATGAGCAAAGGTGACGACCAACCGCGCCAACACTGCCCGCACCAGCCGCAGCGGCAGAGCCTCTACGACTACTACACTGCAGGCGGGATCCACTCCGGGCTGGAGGCGAACGGCTCTCAATTCACCCTCAACGGCAAAGAGATTCGGATCCTGAGCGGTGCGATGCACTACTTCCGCGTGCCGCGCGCCTACTGGAAGGATCGCCTGCTCAAGATGAAAGCTGCCGGCCTGAACACTGTTGAGACGTACGTCGCGTGGAACGCACACGAGCGTCGCCGCAGTGACTTCGACTTCTCCGACGGGCTCGACGTTGTTGCGTTCGTCGAGACGGCGCGCGACGTCGATCTGTTCGTCATCTTCCGGCCCGGCCCCTACATCTGCAGCGAGTGGGAGTTTGGCGGGCTGCCTGCGTGGCTGCTGCGCGACCCAAACATGCGCGTGCGCACGACCTACGCGCCGTTCATGGCCGCCGTCGATGACTACTTCGCCGCGCTCATCCCGCTCGTCGCCGGTCTGCAGTTCACTGCCGGCGGCGGTCCGATCATCGCTGCGCAGGTGGAGAACGAGTACGGCACGTACGTTCTCGACAAGGCGTACCCCGTCGCCGTGATGGACTCGTTGGTGAAGCACGGTGAGCCATTAATATGGTAATGTGACCCAACACAAGATTAGGACTACTCTTGTGTTGGGTTCGATTATTGTATATAGGTGAGGCCTAGCTCTACCCACGTGGCTCTGTGCCCCCACTACATGGCTATAGGATGTGCAGGGCTAAGAATGTCTGATTTAAATAGTGGTGGTGCTAGTTAGCCAAAGGTTTCCTGCCATTTCCCAGCGCTGTGGTTCGAATATCTAATTATCTATATGGGTAGGGCCTAGACATAGGTGAGCCCCAGCCAAAGTCTGTCTGGATTTTATACTTGCAACAGATATCTAAATAGCCATTTTATTAGTATCTAGACATGTTATCATGTGTGACATGTATCAATATATCTATGGTCAGTCCTGTGTAAGCACACTATATTACCGGCCCAGTCCCTACATATATTACGTTGACACGATGTTTGAGATATGTAATATACGATGATGTTACGTCATTTTCTTGGCAGGCTTGCGAGAGCTGCTGTTCACTTCTGATTCGGCTACGGACTTCGATGCCGGCGGCAGCATCCCTGGTGTTCTTGTTACAGTCAATTTCCAAACGGGAGCCGCTCACAGTCTGGAGAAGCTACAGGAATACCAGCCTGACCGACCTCTCATGGTAAACCTTCCTGCCTTGTTAAAGTTAGAGTGGTTTGTAATCACTTAGTCAGTAGGACTGTTTGCATGCCCTCTATAATGAATTTATGAATGCAATATTTTATTATCATATAATTACGTAACGGATAATTGTTACCGCGAAACGATACATATTAAATGTAAACAAGAAATTTAAGAACTGAAATAGTTAAAAGCTTAAAAAACGCCATTCCAGAAGTGACAGATGCGAGATATTCATTCCTGTTGTTTTTTCACCGTGCCGCATGGCCGCAGGTTATGGAATACTGGGGTGGCTGGTACGATCACTGGAAGGAACCACACAGCAGCTTCCCTCTGGAGACGTTCAGTGAGAATCTGCGAGAGATACTCGAGGCGAACGCGTCCGTCAACTTCTACATGTACCACGGCGGCACCAACTTTGGCTTCATGAGTGGCGCCGACAGCTACGAGAGCGAGCCGGTTTACCGGCCGACCGTCACCAGCTACGACTATGACGCGCCGCTGTCCGAGAACGGCACGCCGACGGCGAAGTATTATCGCGCGATCGAGCTCATGGAGGAGCTGGTGCCCGGGTTCCAGCACACCGCCGGGCCCTCCCCCGCAGCCACGGCGGCTGTGGAGTCAGCTAAAAGTCAGCGGTCAGTGGGCTCGGCCGAAAGCAGCGGGAAAGACGCCACGGAGGCTGCAGTGGCGAAGAATTCCGGTTCTCGGAGAGAGGGATCTGAGCACGACCGATGGAGCATGGTAGAGGCTCCTACGGCAGCAGAAGACTTTGAGCGGAGGGGAGATGAGGAAGATAAATCGGACAGGAGCTACGGACGGGTGGACGTGCGCGTGCAGATGTCGTTCGAAGAGATACTCGCGCGCGCGCCCTCGGAGCACCACGCTGAACCCATATCCATGGAGCTGCTTGACTGCAACGAAGGCTCGGGGCAGGGCTACGGCTTCATTCTCTACCGTGTGACGCTCTCGCCCGATGCCGGGGTCGTGACCCTGCCGGGCAGAGTGAGAGATCGCGCGCAGATCTGGCTGGACGGACATCACATCGCGATTATCGACTGGAGCTCGGTCGACTATTGGTTCCCCGTCGCCGCCACCGCTGCGAATCGCACGCTGGACATACTTGTGGAGAACATGGGCCGCGTGAACTACCAGTACGGCTACGATGTTCCCGATTTTGTCCGACTCGACAGCCAGCGGAAGGGCCTCGTCGACGGCGTGCGATTCGACAGTGTGCAGGCGACGAGCGACTGGCAGATATTCCCGCTAGAGTGGGATGTGAGCTTCCTCGAGGCTCTGGCGGCGCCACCTGCGCTCGTCGCCCGTGCCCGCCCGGCTTCTAATTCGTCCGCGGCGACCTTGCCGCGACCCGCGCTGTTTGTGGGGCACCTCGACGCAGGTTCGAGCCCGCGCGACACGTTTCTTCGGCTCGACGGGTGGGGCAAGGGAGTGGTGTTTGTCAACGACTTCAACATAGGTCGGTACTGGGAGGTGGGCCCGCAAGAGGAGCTGTACGTCCCTGCACCCTTACTGAGAAGCGGCAGCAATACCATACGCGTGTTTGAGCTTCATCATAGCAACACTCACGTGATGTTTTCCTAGTTCATCTGCTATATCCGTCTATGCAATAGTCATCGGGGCCTACACACCTTGTATGGGTGACTTTGTGTTAATCCCGAAGTAGCATCTAATGATCTATATTATGCAAATTTGCAAGTGTACTTATTGAATGTAAATTATGAACTGTAAACTACGGTTGACAATTCAAGTTTTAATCAAGCCATTCATTTATCTGCAGATGTTAGGTCCTGGGATGTGCCAATGAAAATGAAATCTATTTGATAGCTTGTTAGTATTGTTACCTGGTATAGGTAGGTGGTAGGTGTATGTTGTTATGACATTGTTGTTGACAGTTGTTAGAACTTAAACCAATAATGGCCTATTGTGACTGATAGATGGCGCTAGCAGGTCATCTCAGGGTATATGTATACATCCTGTGCTCCCTCTTGCGATACAACCAGCCCAGTAACTCGTATAATCTGTCGAGGTATATGTATAATTGTATATATATCAGAAGTAGATAATAGGGAATATATATGTATATATATATTATATACTTTACACCACGCGCACGAGTAGGGAGATAACTGAACAGATATGATCTAAACACCAAACTGTCAGTCTGAAAGAGACAAAACAAAATATTTAGTAGTTTTGGCCAATGCACAATGTTATCGCTAATTGTGTTGTCTTTTTTATATTGAGAGAGTTTAGATTTTGTTTAGATTTTAGAGATATTGAGATTTTATATTATATATAAAGAGAGTGGGTGGGAACGGGAGGTGGTTCATTCCCAGTTTTCTACTTAAAAAAATGCACCATTGCCCTGTTCCAAAGTCCACAATTTTGGCTTTCCTATGCCGGCTATGCCCGTGTTGACGTCTATTCCCGAATCACGAATATCTGGTTTCTTGATAATGGTCTAGCATCCCGAAAATAACTCCTCGATCGCCTCCTAAATAAATAATTATATACATAAGACAGGTACATAATAAATATATAATACATATAATGATATAAGCCTATATTCCTATATAAAATATTATTCATATATATCATATATATTCATAGAGTGCGTAAGTTATGTAACTTTTATTAAATTGTACTAAATAAATGTTTTAATTATAGAACCGTAATGTATGGATCATGCATTTCGTAACTTTTTGTAATAAGCTCGTACCCACGAGACAAAATAGAGGTATATCATAATCTCGGCTGCTGGATGACCAAAGGCAGCGGCGGATTTAGGGGGGAGGGGAACCGACCCGGCTCCTCTGAGTTCAGGCAAAAAAAAGAGAGAGAGCATACTTAAAACGGTACGCGTCACACAGATACATAGTTACACCATTTGCGGTATTTCGTTTCGTGTTTTTGCCCTGGACTGATTTCACTGGAAGCAGCCTGCCCTACGAGCAGACGCCGACACGTGTGGGACCAGTTCGATGTAACGATTCATTCCTGTTAGTAAGTCTCTCGAGGTTTTCTGCAGCAGTGACATGATATAAATTAAAGGGTTTCTGCAATATTGATCTGTGCCTTTTTGTGGCTGATACTATATCAGTGCACGTGTCGCTGATTGAGACATGTTACACATTACCAGCACATATTTTCGCTCGTGCCTAATTTCGCGGCAATCGTTTTTAATAAGTATTCACACTGAAAAACTGAATAGCTGACACTTGTAGAAGCATAATAATCTATATATATAAAGTTTAGTATAGTATATCAAATATATCTGTGGGCATATGGAATGATTCAAGACATGCAACTGTCTCTATTCCTAACTACAATGCCGAGAAGACACCAACAACACTGGTGAAGACACTGTCGTCATTTAGTCCCCAACTGTTCCCAAACGTCCATGCCATCCTGTGCCTACTTAGCAATTACGCCAGTCACTATAGTGCGACTGTTGAGCGCAGCAACTCGGCATTACGTCTGGTGAAATCTGACTACCGTAGCACAATGGGGGAGGATCGTCTGAACGCGTTGTTATTGCTATTTGTCCACAAAGACATCCAGCTGAATTACGAAGCCATTGTGGATGAATTTGCACGACGCGAGCCCAGAAGGATGCATTTTGCAAACCCCCTTCGCTAACGTTTGAAATTGTTGTAAAGTCTACTGGTTGAGCTTATATACATGGGCACCAATCACATTGTGTTGTCGATGTGATAAGGTAATTACAATGCCAATTCCAAATACATGTGATACTGTGTTTTGTTTTTATTTTGATTAGACTGGTTGTAAAATTAAACGTATCCTCTCGGTATAGAGGATATTCCGGACGCACTGTCAATGTTTAAATTTGTTTTAAACAGATTACAAACGGACATCGCTCACACAGGTGTATACTTCTGTAAATAGTGTCACGATGGTGCCATAGAAACGTGGATTTGGTCACACTGGTGTCTTTTTGTTAATACCCCCGTCCCACCGGACGGCGACCATCCACGACCGTACGGCGACCAGAAAATGTACAAGGTCGTCGGCAAACACGAACACAACGCGAGAAAAAGTCCCAACAAATTACAAACTTGAAAAAAACCGCGCTTTTACCGCGACCTGTGCGATCATACCGCGTTCTCACGGCGCGCCCGCCACGACCTCTCCGCGCTTATGGCGTTTCTATTGAGATTTATGGGCTTGGCAACGGCGATCACCGGCGTTCCCGCGGCGCTCTCACCACGCTCATGGGGTTCTTACCACGCGTCTTCTACGTGTATCGCGACTGCACGGCGACCTCACGGCGTTTCTACCACGTTCTCACGGCGACTATATAAGCTGGTCAGATTTTCGGAAATTTTAACTCTATAGTTGTGCGTTTGCTGAGTAGAAACACGATGCCGAAGAAACAAGCTACCAGAGGCCGAGGCCGTGGCCATGGCCGAGACAGATCGGCATGAAACAGATCGGCAGATCGGATGAGACAGATCCATGAATTCGCTGTTGAAAATGTTACCATTTTCGCAGCGTCTTTGCCACGCGTGTACTGCGCGTGTACTACTTTTATGGAGATGTTACGACGCTTGTCTCACGACCTTCGCGACCCCACCGCGTTCTCACCGCGTTCCAGGTCAGATCGCCGAACCTTGGCGTTTGTTTTGAACATGCTCAAAACAAACGCCGTGACTCGGCGATCATTGGCGACCATACCACGATGTCTGGCGATTCCACCACGCTTATACCACGCTTATGGCGACCTTAGCGCGCTCTGGGCCCATTTTCCGACGCCGTAGCAGCGCAGTAAGGACGCCACCCCGGTGTGACGGGGGTATAAGGAGGTCGGGATTGGGTACTGGTCGAGATTAGGTACTCTGACTTTAGTTCACTATATAGTTTTACCTGTATACGGTACGTAACACATAATTCAAGTCACTACAAGATAACACACATTTAGTGAGCGCGCGCGATAATAATTAACACAACAGATCAACTACATAATTACCAGTAAAAGATAAGCTTTATTTTTCTCACAAAAAAAATATTAAGAAAGAGACTTAGCAAGTCCAATGTGACAGATGCTACCAATAAAAATGCGTAATTTTGAAATATTCATGGAGATACATTTGGTAGTTAAAAGGCGAGAGAACGCATCTCCTGCCTTCTAGAATTCAACATTTTTATACTATCCCCGAACCCCTCTACTCAACAACGTGTTACACACGTCGCCCCCCCCCCCATCACAAAATCCTGGATCCGCCCCTGGAAGAAGTTGCGTGATACACGCTCACTACTTTACTACTTGCTTTTTATGCGTAAATTCAACGCGTGTTTTCACGAGTGTTGTCACCCGCCTTTATTGTACTTTATGGCATACGTAATTAAACAATTCCGGGCTGGATTGCACCGTACTGCGTACAACTTTCAAGAGACTTTTCGACAGTGGTAATTGGTAATGTTGTAGCCAGGGCTGCCACTCAAAATTTTTATTTCTACCTATCACGCATGCGCATTTCCACCTACTTTCCAACGCCCACCGGCCAAGTTTTCACACACACACACAGTCACCTTTCCCTTATAAAATCATGTAAATACTTTTGTTATGGATGTGTTTACCAGAGACTCCAACCCTTAGCATCTCATAAACTGTAGATTCTCTCGCCTGGACCACCTTCCAAACTGGAGAATTATAAAATAATGAGAAATGTGCGCGAAGTGCACATCACGATCGCGAAGCGTGAAGTCCCTTGCGGCCGGGGTCCAGGGGCCGCTTAAGGGCCCTGGAGTCTCAGGGGTTCTAGATGCTCTCTGGAGTCAAAGGCGTGTACAAGATTTATACCAGGGGGGTCTAACCGTAACCCAAAATTGTGAGCACGCGAAGGGGGGTCTGGGGGGCCCTCCCCCAATTTTTTTTTTAAATTAGACCCCCTTAGATGCGTTTTCTGCGCGAGCAGGGGGGAGGGGGGGGGTCCGGACCTGTACACGTCAGGTGCAATCTAGCTGAACCTTATTTTAAGAGCATTTCATCCATAACCACTGATCAATGATCTTTTAGAGATCATTAATACGAGAATTTCTTGAGAATTTTTAAAGATTTTTCGATATTTATTGAAAAAGGTTACAATTTTTGAAAATTCAAAAATCCCCTACTTCCCCCTACAAATTGTCGTTTTCACCGTAGGTATCCCCTATCCCCTACGGAAGGCTAAAACCCCCTACCGTAGCCGTAGGGGATTTCCCCTACGAGTGGCAGCCTTGGTTGTAGCCTACGGTTGCCTGATGGCGCCACTATCGCGGTCAGTTCAGAATGTCAACATAGTAAATGGCGCGAGCGGTGAGTTGGGAGGTGGCTGCAGTAGCAATGATTTAGTTCGCCTTGAACGATTCTGGTATCAAATATAGTGTGCACAGGCAAAATTGTCTACATGACCTCGGGATCGTGTGTGTTGGCAAAGTTGCTACGTTAGAAGCATAGATTGGCATATATGCAGTGCCATAATCCAAGCATGATTGCCGTAACATTACTAGTACTACCACCACCACCAGCTAGCACACAAAAGAAACGCTGAGCTAATTGAGCAAACCAGTTCTACCTGCACTGCAGGCTGCAAACAGGAGTATGAGTATGAAAAGCACGAGTGAGTCGAGTTACGGATCCATAACTGGCGAAGTGCAGCATCTGTACTGCATCTCGCACTGGTGACGTGATCTGACCTTTCATTTCCAAAGAATATGAGACTATTTAAAAGAATACGCGTAAGTAGTATAATTAGCATGAGTTATTAAGTAATAAAGTGCACGTATTTCTGGCGTTATATAGCCATAGAATACATATATCTACGGTATTATCTGTGTGATTACTTGTGTTTGCCTGTACTGTAGTAATACTGTCTTGGTGTCTACAGATAGCTCTACCAGCAGTATAGCCCCTTCGCTCCCGCTACAGGTAGCCAATGAGCTACACCGGTAGAGCTAGTCTACAGACTACAGAATGCATGGTTATACGTGGTCACGACCTGACCACTCGCAGCAATGTCATGTCCACCTCTACCACACTCACACTACAGCACACGCACTAGCTCTAGAACTATAGCCCTCCGCTCCGCCGCAAGCCTGCAGCCCTGCGGTGGAGCGGAGGGTTATCGTTCTAGAGCTACACACGCACAAGCATGCACGCACGCACGCACACACACACACACATATTCTCAGGAGTCTATCAATATTAATATTGATAGACTCCTGATATTATCACGAACATATCTGTATAGCTACAGTTTGCAAATATGTTTATGATTTTTTATGCATTATTTAACACGGTCAACGCTGCCGGTAATAACAATGCACCTATACCGCCCTGCGCTGGGATTTTCCCGTTTTTCCCACGTATTCACTTATTGATTTACCACATTTCCTTTGCGGGAAAGCTAACCAAACGGACACATTTACTCTGCATGAGTGTTATCTCACCCTTACACGTTCAAATAGTATGAAAATCGGTCCCCTTCATAATAATAAATTGATGAAAAGAGGGCAAAAACGGGCACTTCGTGCATTTTCGTCTCAAATGCCACCGCACCGGTGGATTTTTGCGAGTTTGTTATGATATCATTCGACAGTATACTATTTTTCGAGTAAGAAATGTGACAACGCTTTGTGTTTCTACATGCAAAAATACCTCGAAATTGTATATATTACACAGTTATTATATTATATACCGTTAAGAAAACGGTAACAAACCTTGTTTCGATCTACGCCTTCTAGTTTACCTTCTAGTTTTACGAATTTACCTTGAGTCTCAAAACTCCTAATTTCACGTTCAAATCAACGGTAAAGCATTGTATTCTTTAGTTCATGTAAGACTGGGGTAATATAGACTGTCCCTGTTTAATTTCTTGGTAGGTAGTGCCTGCCATCTGTTGGAAATCAGAGTAACAAAATCCAATAATATATCCACGAGCTGACTCGTGGATATACTGTAGCCTACAATACATAGTGCATAGTTACAGTTGATGGCATTCATTATTTGTAGTGTTAGAGATGCTCTACCTGTGTAGAATTTCGCTCTGTCACAGCATGGCCCGTGTCAAGTAACGAAAGGCTACACGGGTAGAGTTACTAGAAGTGAGAATCATAGAATATGAATATAAAATACACCATTTGGCCAGTAAATGCTTGAGCTTTCCAAGCTTCAGTTCACATACCATGTTGGTGCATCACGTGTACTGATATTTCCCCAGTTCTTCCTCCTAGTTCATACTTCCTCAGTCAGACCACCCAGCAAAGTGTTCAACACTACAGCAGGAAATGGGGACCAATTTACTATTGGCCATACTAACCACAGCTGCTGTATGAAAATGTCCAATTTAGCTATATATATCTAAATCCCTTCACACACAGGAGAGTTACAACAGAAGTGTAATGGTGAAACAATGATTATTTTGTGATAAATATAAGTTAGTATAGTTACCAGATTGTCAACAATAGCACAAGATTTTACAAGCTAGAAAGATATCAGCTAGATATATAGCAAGTTTATGTAAGAAAGATGATCTTCCACAGCCTCAGTTGACAGATTTATATATGGTACACATTTTCTAGTCAATTATAGTGCAAGGGAGCAGAATTAAATGTTTGAAAGCCTCATTGATTTATAAATTGACTTGTGTTGTAAGCTCCTTGCTGCTATTGTAGTATAGTAGTTTTGGGATGTGATGTGATATCATTTTGACTTTTAGTTGATGTTCCAATTGACAAGAATTCTGCAAAAGTGCAAGCTAGATTAATCCAATCTAAAGATCTCATAATGGATCTTGTCAGGCGAGAATTGTATTTAGTTGCTTTTTGTTTGATCCTATTTCCATTCTATTGTGACTATTTTCCAAATATAAAGGCAGCTGCAGAAATTGCTGCAAGTGGTGACGCTAGCAGTTGTCATCATGTTAAATTTAAAGATGCTTTATATAAATGATATGGGTATGGAGGACTGTAAATGCATACATGTGTATCGATTCAAGAGTACATAATAGAGATTTCTATCATGTATCATCTAACATCCTATAGCTGATTTCCATCATTTCTTTCAATAGAGATCTCTATTATGTACTCTTGATGTGTATGTGTCACATGTAACATGACCACTGTATAACCATGTCTAATTAGGATTCGTAGAGTATTCAGAGGGGGATTATATATTAATTAAACAGACTTTAAACTGCACACGAAAGCAAGTTATATTTAGTTTATGTAACCACCGCGTAATGAGGATTTATGAGCTGGTAGCAGTCCTTGTGTTTTGGAAAAGGCAGGCGAGTGAACAATCGCACACCTTGGCTCGCCGAGGTGTGTGATTTGCATCGGAGTGCCCACAGGGCCTGAGGCAAACTAGGGGGGTTCGGGGGCATGCCCCCTCGGAAACAATTTGAAAACTAGACTTCATGAAATGCCATTTCCAGCATTTTGGGATAAAAATTCGCTCTGCATTTGTACTCTTAATTTTGACATTTTTTAGGTGTTTTTTTTTCATCTAACAAAATATCAGTTCTTGAACATGTGGATAACTTGAATCACACATTTAGCATGTTTAGTCAAAAAGGAACAACACTCAATTTTCCAAAGCAGACTATTAAAACTTTATCTAAAAATACAACCAATCACATTCGTCGTTCTAGAGCGCTTTGCGACTGTCGTTATAAACATGTGAACCGGCTTCCGGCAATGTCCGTGATGTTTACAACCGCTTGCGTTTATCTTCGAGTTTATAAGTTGAATTAATGGAAAAAAGAAAGAAAAAAGGTGCGCGTTTTTTCGCACTTCTCCTGATCAATCGAGGCGCGCGATGGCGCGCGAGCGCGATCGCGCACCTTAAAACACAAGGTCTGTGATAGCCTATTAGAGTTTAAACTATGTACAAATTATTAAGTAGAATTGTTTCTAAATTGTCTATTGCTAAATTGATGACGTCATGCCCTACTTTATATTATTGCGAAAATATAGAGACAAATTCATATCATGGAAAGTAAAATTTCTCCATAGATGCGCAGAAGATGCATATATGGTACGACATACGGGCGCACAGAATGCGCTGGTAATTGAAGCATTTTGCAATGGTTTCCTAGCGAATTTGTTTGTAAAATACCTTTCACATGCTCATAGCATTAGATATCGCGTTTTACTTTTGGTTTGAGTGTTTAGTTTCTGTTCTTCCTTTTGTGCTCATGCTGCCATCTCTAGGCGCTGGAACAATCCGAGCTGGAATTGCAATATGCTTCCTAGTTTGACGCGACTGTGAAACTAAACGTTTGAACATCTATAACGCCCGTACGCCTGTTTCTTTGAGCCACCTGAAGCCGTGTGTAGTCTGACCCAGCTGTCCCAACTGTTAGAAGCCCCGTCTGCTAATCGGCTGCGTTACCATTCGCGATATAACTGGTAGAAATAAGACATTCTTACAATACTCGAAATTTGTTGTGCCCTCAACAAAATCGACGCGCTCAAATGCAGTCACTCAAATGGAATTTTAGAACTGTCTTCTTACCAGCCGCTTCATATACGTGCGCAGCGATTCTGCGAGCCACCGATTCATTGCCTACGTCGCCAGCAGCTGTCGTGTGTGGCTGTGCGCGGAGAGTTGTTCGAAGGAGTATGCCACGTGCTTTGCTGTGTGTGGCGATTGCAGGAAGAGCAGATATAACGACTTCAACATATATTTATAACGACAGATATAACGAGCATAACGACAGATATAACTATAATTTAGGGTATAGCTAAAAGTAAAAGCAGATCGGCACTCGCCTGCTTGCTTTCTCATCTTAGGCCATCCTTAAAAAAATGTATGTTTGCTGTCCTCCGACCGACCCACGAAAATAGCTGCGACCCAAAAGTTTTTTTTCACATTTTGGGTTCCATTATTTGTTTTGTTTTGTTTTGTTTATTTTGTCTATATAAATATAAATATAAATATAAATCTTCTACTGGTATTCTGGAAGGTGCATATACATTCCTCATAGTCAAGACTGAAACACAAAGCATGTGTGGAAAACACGAGGACAGACTTAAAATAACTATTATGCCTCACAAAAAAAGAAGAAGACCTACCTACCTACCCACTAAAAAAATAATGGGTTGGGGGACAGCAAACATAGAATTTTTTAAGGATGGCCTTATCAACGAGATGAATATAATATATACATGTGCATAATACGATAACATGTGTGCGCGTGTGTGCACAAGTGTTGATCTTCTTAGGACATTCTTCTGAATCCCCCCCTTCCCAACTTGTGCCAGTATGGCTGTAGGTGCGCCGTTGTATTGCCAGGTAACTGGTAAAATTGTGGGCGTTCGATATCGGGAAGGAATGACGCTCGTATAAATAGTGATAGACCGGCATGATCTCAGGCAGATATCTGACGACCTGATTTACTTCCAGACATGACCCACACTATCTA
This sequence comes from Priapulus caudatus, assembly GCF_000485595.1. Taxonomy (NCBI): domain Eukaryota; kingdom Metazoa; phylum Priapulida; class Priapulimorpha; order Priapulimorphida; family Priapulidae; genus Priapulus; species Priapulus caudatus. The sequence goes on from NW_014577251.1 coordinate 81,242, forward strand.
GACTATAGGACGGCGGTGGTTACTGTAAGACATAGTTCCCACTTATTACATTTCTAGAATGAAACGTAATATTAGCTTATACAGTAATTAGTATACTCGAGTAATTACTACTCATTTCATTTGTCTCTTAATATTACATGTAAAAACGAATTATCTGTTAGTGCGTGGGAGTAATCCTTCTGTTCAGAAAAGCTATATACAATATAGGAATGCAGCCCTGCTGCACTCCGCTGCAGGACTGCCATGACCAGGCTTGCCGGAATCCCATCATTTCCGGATCAGGGATCCCTTACTTTCGATCGGAGCTGTAAACGGGCCGGAATCCGAAAATCGATCTTTCTCATGTATGTTTCTGTGCTGCTTGTATGTATTTGGGATCAGGTTTTGGCCGCATGGGGGAATCTCAAGAATCTTTGACGGATGTTGATTAATATTTTAGCAATTCTATCCGTATCTAGGTGTGTAACCTATAGTCTCTGCTACTGCCATGGGAAACGTATCGATGGCTTGGCTCTATACGGTGCTCTCTGTCTGTTCTCTCTCTCCTCTTTCTAGATTTCATTGTGCGCGTTGTGTAGTTAGTTGTCTTGCAGAATATTGATTTGTCTGGGTGGTAGGCGCACTAATCATTCTTGCTCGCCGACTCATCGCTAAATTTGCGGCTATCCCCCAGACATGTAGCTCACATTAATGTGGTAACTCTTCTTCAGCTATAAACTCCTTCGTCACTCCTTGCAACATATTGCTTCAACTACTTCGCGATTCTTTTGGCATATTGACGCAGCCTTGGCACTGTCTTGTAGCAGGCCTTTGGTACGTGTGTATACAGAAGGTCTTTTACATGCTGCTCGGATATTGGTCGGTAATTATCCCCCCCAAGCGGTCGGCGGGGATACTATGGTTTCATGTCTGTCCAGCCGCCGCCGCCGCTGCTCGGCGCCGCCGCAGACACTCCCTTCCGCTCTATAACTCTACCCCTAATTCACCTAGCGTGACCAAACTTGGTATACTTACACATCTTGGGGAGAAGGTGCGCAGCGTACCAAAACCAGGTCACTACGACCTTTATTTGACCTTTACCTTGACCTTGATCATATTTCCCTTCCGCTCTATAACTCGGCCCCTAATTGACCTAGCGCTACCAAACTTGGTATACTTACACATCTTGGGGAGAAGGTGCGCAGCGTACAAAAACTAGGTCACTACGACCTTTATTTGACCTTTACCTTGACCTTGATCATATTTCCCTTCCACTCTATAACTCGGCCCCTAATTGACCTAGCGCTACCAAAACCAGGTCACTACGACCTTTATTTGACCTTTACCTTGACCTTGATCATATTTCCCTTCCACTCTATAACTCGGCCCCTAATTGATCTAGCGCTACCAAACTTGGTATACTTACACATCTTGGGGAGAAGTTGTGTCGCGTACCAAAACCAGGTCACTGCGACCTTTATTTGACCTTGATTTTGACCTTGATCATATTTCTCTTCCGCTCTATAACTCGGCCCCTAATTGACCTAGCGCGACCAAACTTGGTATACTTACACATCTTGGGGAGAATGTGTGTCGCGTACCAAAACCACTTCCGCTCTATAACTCGGCCCCTAATTGACCTAGCGCGACCAAACTTGGTATACTTACACATCTTGGGGAGAATGTGTGTCGCGTACCAAAACCACGTCACTGCGGCTTTTATTTGATCTTGACCTTGATCATATTTCCCTTCTGCTCTATAACTCGGCCCCTAATTGACCTAGCGCGACCAAACTTGGCATACTTACACATCTTGGGGAGAAGGTGTGTCGCGTACCGAAACCAGGTCACTGCAACCTTTATTTGACATTGACCTTGACCTTCATCATATTTCCTTTCCGCTCTACAACTCGGCCCCTAATTGACCTAGCGCGAGCAAACTTCGTATACTTACACATCTTGGGGAGAAGGTGTGTTGCGTTCCAAAACCCTTAAGGCAACCAATTTTAACATACTTGCACATCTCAGGCAGATGAGCTGTGTAACAAACCTTTGTCTTTGTGACTTATTTAACTTTTCCTACCTTCTACGTTCTTACAGAGATATTTCATTCATACTAGATCACGGGGGATACATGTAGTTGGCGACAACTGCCCTTTCTAGTTAATATCTTGTCGTTGGAACAGCTTATCTCTTCGCTCTTCCCGTTTGCCGCTCACAGCTGAACACACTGATTGGTCTCAGAATTCATTACACGCCTGCCACCGTGCTTCTATAGCTCTCTCGCGTAGTGTAATAAGTGTCATACTGGGAGAAAAGGCAGTGGTATCGGAGCTCGCTTGAAGGAAGAGAGGTTGACGATTGTCGCTCCGACCGCAGCTTTCTCTTTTCTCTTCGCCGCCATCCGAAAGCGCCGCCATTAAAATCGCGTGCTGTTAAAATCGCGAGCGTTCGCGTTTCTCGGCTTCACGTCATCGTCTCACGTGACCCTCACTCTAGCTACGTGGGTTCACGGCATCATCTCACGTGACCCTCACTCTAGCTACGTGGGTTCACGGCGCCGTCT